>NC_049907.1:39900518-40046678 GCF_001411555.2 Juglans regia | reverse complement strand
CCGGAGAGTTAACCCATGTCACTTAAAAATCATTTTCGCATGCACACAGTACGTACTCTAATTTTTCTCTATCGCACAAAATACCCATTTATTTACACCAATTACTCCAGAACAACTATTATAAGACAATACAAAGTCTTAATATAAATATCAACTTCCCAACAAATCACATCATCAGAGCACAACAAGCTTACTGAATGAAAAATCCTCAATAACCATATAAACCTTCTATGCTTAAACCATCATTCTTAACTCCTCTCACCCATGCTCCATATCCTTGATCCTCAACTGAAACATTCAAATCATCTGAAAAATATTGTGGAGATAAGGGGTGAGTTATCAACAACTCAGTAAGCAAAGAACATATACTAGCATGTAAACATGAGCCTTTTCAGAAAGTTCAATATGCAGAAACAAAACATTTTATTTTTATATGCAGATCTCAGAAAACGTGTTATCAGAAAATCAGAGCGACTTTTCAAACATTTCATACTCAAGTCAACAATTCATATTTGAGGATCCATTTCATATTCAAAAACGCTTTGGCATAACATAACTGAACATCTTCATCTTATCATATCATATCATATACCATGTTTAACCCCCGTGGTAGGGTTGTGCTATCTCCGGTGGCCAAACCAGGCAGTATCATGTGGTGAACTTCCCATTTTTCAATCTCGGAGCCCCGAGTGTGCACACAGGAAAGAACACGTAAAAAGACCACTTTGTTTCCAAAGTGGGTGCACTCATATCATATCATGGTGGTACCAACCATATCACGTGAACAGTATCATCATATCAGAAACATATTCAGAACAGATAAGTATGCCAAAGTTTTATCATATCCATATCATATCAAAACACGTGCGAAACATATTCATATCATTTCTATTTGATCAAAAACAGATCCATATCATTTCATATCACATACATAAAAATTTCAATGATATCATATTCGCTCTTTTGCATATTTCAGAAACATGTCAAATATTGCTCATGTCTACACATTTCATGTCAAAAACATTTCTTTTCTCTTTCATATGTATCTCATAAGGGAATGCGAAACATTTACTGAGGTTGTTTTTCACTTTTTCTTTTTAAAACAACATGCACATTTTTACAAACTAACCTCAGTTCATTTCTTTTTATGCAAATCTAGCATAGGAATCTAGCTTACCTGGACTTCTTAGCTTTTCAAAAATTTCCTAAAAAATATCGAGTCGACTATAAATCGTCACCTATAAAAATAATCACGTAATTTCTGTAAGTTTCCAATAAATCACATATTTCGATAATTAAGCCTAAGCTTCTTAAATAACCTGTTTTAAATTCCTCAAAACTTAAAACCTTCATAATCCCAAAATATATCATCACTTCCTAAAATCACCCATATCCGCCACAACCCACGTCATACACAAAACACCAATATTTAAACCCGAACAGCCAACAAATCTCATAGTCTAAACCAATCATACCAACAACTCCATCACCCAATCCAATCAACCCCGTTACTCCTCGGACGAAGTCCGGCACAACCAACCAATTTGTAGTAAATATGAGTTAGCGCGAAAATACATTTAAATTTCAAAAGTTATTTGAGAAAATACTTACAATGCTATAATATAATTTTGAAAGATCACGGAGGTGCTAGAAGTGGCGGCACAGCAACAGAACAGTGCCAAATGCACTGTGGCTGTGGGTCTCAAAAACTCACTTTTGAACGGGTACAAACGAAGACCCGAGATTGATAGGGAAGGGTTTAGGGATGTCGGTGAAGCCAATGGTGGTGGTTGTTGGCCGTGGGTGGCGGCGTAAATGGTGGTTGAAGGCCAAAATGCTCAAATCGGAGATGGAGATAGATGGACTTTACCGGTGGCAGATCGGAGCCAAGGATGGGTGCATTAGGTAGCTGGGAGGTCGAGGATGGTGTGGTGAAAAGGTGGTGGCCAGCGGTGGAGCAATGGAAGCGCGCGAGCACCAAAAGCCGTGCGACTTGAAGCCACGGAGGCGCATGGTGACGGGCTAGAGGACGACGCACGGACGCAGGGAGGGAAGGAGAAGACATCGCACATGGGGAGAGAAGTAGGGGAGAAAAGAGAAAAAGAAGAAAAAGAAACAGGAAAAAAAAAAGAAAAGAAAAGAAATGAGGTCCAATCCTCACATCTTGGGTAACAAAAAGATCCAATGAAAAATTATTTTAAAACAATAAATTTAAATAAAATAATTTAAACACTAAGACTAAGTAAAATAAAATAATCAAATCCAACAACACAATAATTTTAAAACCCACAAACAACTAATTTAAATTAAAGAACAATTTAAATAATGAACAATAATTAATAATAAGAAAACACATTGAATTAACAATTAAAAATTTTAAAATAATATAACGTAAATCATCTAAAATTTAAAACAAGAAAATTCATAATCTTAATAAATGCAATAATTTACTTAGTCAAAATACACGTAAATACGGGTATCACATATGTAATTCTTCCACTAGCATACCAAATCATTATTTCTAATTAATTGTTTTAGATTGTTAAATTTTGATCAACGTGTCTCCATGAGTCTTAAGCGCTAGTAGCCTCATGGCCCGATCGAAGGGAAATTTATAAACAAGCAAAGCCTGCGCGCTTTGGAATATTAAAGAGCAAATAATATATAGGGAGTATAATTCCTTGGCTGATGGACTGGCACGCATTGGAGCATGCAGTAGGTTTAAACCTTCCATAGAATAATAGTTCTGAGCTAGAACTAAATCTTGGATTTAGTAGTGGCTTTAGCTGGATCTTTGCTATTTGTTTGTCTCCTTTTTTGAGATCTTATATTCTTTATTGTTACCACGGTTTCATCCTCATCCTTTCTGTGAGGATGCTTTGTAATAAGGGGGTTTGACCTCCATTTTATTAAAAAAAAAAGAAAAAAAAGAAAGAGCAAATAATATGATAATAAAAAAAAATTAGTTATATTTGGCTTAACAAAGCGTTCGATTCATCTCTTCATTCTTCTTGTTATGTTCTTGACTTAATAGTAATCTATAGTTTTTTTTTTCTAAATAGTTATCTATAGTTAAAAAATTTACAATACATTTATTAATTCTGAACACAAACGACGTTACAGATTTAATTGCAAATGAAAATGATATTTGACATGAAGTGCTACTCATGAAGTTGGCCAGGTGTGTTGGCTAGCAGCTGGAACGAAGAGTAGAATTTAATGGGCTTAAACTCAACGGAGAACCTACGTTTTATTCCAACTCTGATCATCAATAGGCTAGGTCTCATGGCAAAGTAACAAATCGGATTTCTGAACTTAAGGCAATGATCAATTAATAGATCGACCTGTCTTCACGAACCGGAAGCCTGTATCGTAACTCACGAGTGTCTTGCAAAGAACTTGCCAATTGGAAGGATCCGTTCCCTCCACAAAAGCACTTTACAATAAGCCTCTCCCCACCCTCTTCTGGTCCACGTGCTCCAATATTATTATTAGTGAATCGAGCTAGGTAACTTCAATTTAGTCTTACCCAGTAGATCAGCACGTTCGTCAGCGCCTGTGTCTGTGTGTGCGTGAGAAAAGAGTACTGTTCCAGAGAGACTGGTCATACATGGGAATGTTTTCATCATGCCAGAGAAGCAATGTTCAAAGTTGATGAGACAGAAAGCAAGTGGCAATGGTAATTTGATTCTTATTCAGCAGTAGCAACGTCCATCAAAGCTTCATTTACCCCTATACACCTGATATCTTTATTCTGTTTCTATGGATTTTAGATAAAAATAGAAATAGTAGTTATTCTTTTTATATAAGCCAGCTTAAAGCCTGCAGCCAGCTCACATTTTTCTTTAAACTGAGTAGAAGATCCGGCATACACCGTGTCGTAAGTTAAAGCAGGTAGAACCTGCAATTTCGGCTATAGAACCCGGCCAGGAAATCATGGCCGCATTTAGCATGGCATGGTTGCATCTAACTGGCTGTAGATCTTTCAGAAAATCTCGCTCAACGAGGGTAGGATCTTTTTTCTAAACGGGTTGTCTAATAAAGCTCTCTTTTTTACCAGAAAATGATAAAGGAAATCTTGGTGCACTGAGATTTCCTGTCTATGAAATAGTGAGACTGTGTAAACTACTAAAGCTTATGATTGAAAATGGTCGTCTCCATGACTTATCGTACCGTTCAAAAGGAACTTGAATATACGCTCCGCAAAAGGATAGGGAAAAATGATTCGGTCTTTCCTCCTCGGTGTTGCAGATATCAGACACATGTTACGTCTTGGGTTTATGTGCACGGGTTGATTAATAGACAGCCGTTGGTATTAATTAGTTTTTCCTGAATTTCGAGCCACAAGATGAACGAGCGACGTGGAATCATCTCCTTAGCCCAAACGATTGAACATGTGCTATATAACAAAAAATAAAAGTGCTAACCAATTTTTAATTGGGCCTCAATGTCGTAATATTGACTCCATAAATATATATAGATTAGATAGTGTTTTTAATGTAAAACACTATCCATTAATTCGTCAGGTGTCCTTTTCGGCTCGAATAAGCTAGCTGGTGGTTCTTTGGTAGCTAATTTTCGGCAGTAATCATGCATCTTTTTTCAGGGTGAAAGGTCGACGTTGATAAATTTTTCTTTGGACTTTTTAAGTTATATATATGCAATTAATATCCAATATTATTGACTCGAGTATCACAAGTGATCAATATATAACACCAAGTACTATCCATTATCCAATATTGCAATACGTTAACGTACGTGGTGCAGGAGCAACATCATGCTGCGCGCATGCACTTAGTTACCAACTTAATTACCAAGTATATTGACTTGAGGGCATGCTTTTTCCATAGATCATATGTCTAATTCATTTGGGCTTAAAGTTAAAAGGGAAGATATTGCCGTTGTTATGAATACCTGCAAGTCATGACCTAGTCAGCTAATTGGGAGTTTTTTTTTTTTATTTTAACATTTGAGGAGGGGGATTCGAATTCAAAATCTCTATTTTAAAAATTAGAGATTTATGTCAATCAAGTCATAGACCTTTAATAATTGAGAGTTGAGTATAACCATTTTTCAAATTGATTAGTTAAGTTGAGATTTATTTAAAGAAGTAATGTTATATATATATATTTTTTTTTTCTTTTTGCGATTGATTATCCTTCTATTATCTTCTAATGTAATATTATATAATTAGAAATGATTTATTACAATCATTACTTATCATCCAATTATATTTGAATATCACACAAAACAAATGTCGAGATATTGATTCAGAAAATGGTGAATAGTTGTCTCTTCTTTCCGGGAAAAATAATAAATATTCATTTTAGGATATCTTGGCAATTTCTCAGGAACCGACGTGTCACTACGAGAAATTGGAAGTCACTACATTTTAGATTGCCAGGTTAGACTTGGAAGTACAAAAATTAATGTTTTTAATTTCATACAGGCCGTATTTGTCGATACGGGAAAGATTTATCTTTCGTACCGGTTAAAATTTTAAGTGTATCAGGTTGTTTCGGTTGGTATATGGGTTGGCAGCTATTTAGAATTTTGGACATGTTTGTAATTAAGCAAAATGTGAGGGATATTTTTCCATTTTGTTGTCGGCATTACAAAGGAATCAAGGATCAATTGTCATTTTAGTACAGTTTTTGTTTTATACATCTATGAGTTCTCTCTCTCCAAATTACCTATAAATACATATGTTATTAATAGGGGTAGGCAGTGGGGGCCTGCCCTTTGCTACCCCGCCCCATTTTGCCCCGCGCTCATATGGGTGGACAGGCTACCCCACACCGCATGGATTATTCCATGTGGAGGCGGGGGATGGATTGACCCTAGCAGGACCCTGTCCTCGCCCCCCTCTTTGCACCCCTCCTCTTTTTAATATAAAAAATATATAATTTTTAATATTTATATAAATAATTTATAGAAATATATAGTATATAGATATATACAATTTATTATAAACTTGAAGTTGAGTTCAAGTAAATGGATTGTCTTGGCTTCCTATATGCCAACCAGTATATAGGAAGTCAAGATAATATAATAGTCATACTTAAGCAATATGAGACTAACTGTTAAGTCACGTATGATGCGGGAGACTGACTCGACCGCATATGATGTGAGCGCAGAGCTCGGCTAATGTGAAAGACGGACTTGACCATGTATGATGCAAATGTAGAGCTTTACTAATGCGGGAGATGGACTCGATCTCGTATAGTCCACTGATGGAAGTTTCGTTGGTGGAAATTTTGTTGATGGAGAGTCCGTCGGTGGAGATTTCGCTAATAGATATTTTGTTGATGGAGATTCCATTGGTAGAAATTCCGTTTGTTGGAGATTCCTTTTGATGGAGATTCCGTTGATAGAGATTTTGCTGATGGAGATTCTGTTGATGGAGATTTCGTTGATTTTTGCACCATAGAAAATAATTACGTTAGTAAACCAAAATTCACATAAGTTTTAAAAAAGATAAACCGCTGGGAGTGCTCTCTAGGGAGAGCCTGCTGTGGGAGTCCGGGTGAGCCTACTGGGAGAGCCTGCAAGGATAGTCTAAGTCTTGCCCGAGCACTGTTGGTGACTGGTCCGAACTAAGTCTTGTCGAGTTCGAGCTGTGAGGAGTCCATACACATGGTGTTTTATAAAGCTACACTTCTCTTTTGTTTTGCTGCCTTTTCTTCTATTTCCTTTGTGGCCAGTCAAGTGACTGGGCTTGTACCCTACAAAGGCTGGGTTGTATGATTAATAAAATAATTGTGTACCTGGCTGTATGGTTTTTTCTTATTCTTTGTTGTATTTTCATTTTTGCCGCTTTCCTTTTGGTTTATTTATGGCCAATCACGGGATTGAGTTTGTACCCCGTGAAGGCCGACAAGTCAAATCTAGGGACTGGCTTGTATTTCTACTGACTCTTGTAGGTTGGCAGAGCCTGAGGGTCCTGCTCCCTAGCCAATGCATGGCAGAGCTCATGGCTCTGGTGTCCTTAGCTAATACTTCGTGGCCAATCTAAAGATTGGGCTTGTACCTCGCGAAGGTCGACAAGTCCAATCTAGAGACTGGCTTATATTCCGACTAGCTCTTGTGGGTTGGTAGAGCCCGAGGACCTTGCTCACTAGCCAATACGTCGTAGGCATCAACCTTGCACGAAACTCAACAAGTCATTGGTACTTGCGTTCCGAATAACCATTATCAGGGTAGAGCTCATGGCTCTAGTCCTTAGCTCATGACTCTTGAGTAGACTGTTTCCGAGTTGGCGACTCCCGAGCATGAACAGGTTAGATCTTACTTTCCCGACTTGCTGGTTTCCGTTGTTTAATGTTTCCAAGCTAGTGGTTTCTGTTGTTTGACTTACCCGAGCTGGTGGTTTCCGAGCAATAGTTTTTCGAGTGTGTGCATCCCATACATTGCGAACATCGTGCATGTCTTCATGTGCAGGCGAAGCATCATCTCGTGCAGTAGCTTCCCGTGTAGTGGCTTCCAAACTAAGGGACTCCGTGCAAGTTCTTCCTCTGTAGTGCTTTCCGAGCGAAGGAACTCTATCCATGTAGTTACCAAGCTGAGAAACTCGTGCACATGGATTCCGAGTTGAAGGACCGAGCTGAAGGATCCGTGCACGTGGTTTTCGAGCTGAGGGAAGTCTGAATAGGTGCTTTACGTGTAGTGGTTTCCTGAGGAACTCCATGCAAATACTTACTGAGTTGAGGGACCTCGTGCATGCAGTTCCCGAGCTGAGGGATATGTGCGTGTAGTTATTGAGCTGAGGATTTCCCATGTTGTCTCATGCAAGCCTACTGCTGGAGGGGAGCCTCCCCGCGCCTACCATGGTGGTCGGGGCACCACCTCCAGGGCGCCAAAAGGTGTCAGCGGCCCAAGTGGTGGCCTCCGACAGAAAACACGATGCACACAATGTGCGCCAACCTGCACGGTGTGCCCATGGTATGCACAACCAACTTCTGCTGTTGGTTGGCTTGGGTGTTCGGGAGCCACCTTATGGGTAGTAGACTGCATCGGCGAGTTTCCAAGTGGTTGCAAGCAGCCTGGCAAGGAATTGTCGAGACTGGACCCTAGAGTTTTCCTCTGCACGCAAGGTTGCGTATGTGGCTATTTTCGACAGGGCCACTTCCTTGGGATGAGGGGCTATCGGTGATGCTCTGGTAGAGACAAACGGGGTCACCGAGCCAAATTGTGGGCACCAACCCCTCTTCCGCCGTGTCGCAGCTAGGCTGTGGCCTAGTCTCCATGGTCGGGGTCGTGGCTCTGGAGCCAAAGACCACCAACGGTCTAGGTGGTGATCGTCGGCGGGTGACTGGGCTCTTGGCATGGCGCCACGGGCTATTGGAGCACAAGAGGCCGTGCCCCATGCACATGCATAGTGCACGGTGGACTTGCATTCTGTATGGAGCACCCTGCTTGGCCCTTGGCAACTGGGGTGAGCTGGTTAGAAATAGAAACCTCCAGCAACCTCGGTAGTGGCTGCCGGAAGGTTAAGTGGGCTCACGGCTAGCAGTCGTGAGCCTTACAGTCTTTGCAGGGTGATATTCCATGGTGGCTTGTTGTGCACGGCCTTTGGTTCTGATGACCACCATGGCCACGACAGAAAATTCTGATGACCGGTGCGGTGGCCCGGAGTTCTCGCCACTTGGGTGCACAAGATGTGCACCCGCTGAGTCTCCATGCATGGCACTGTACTTCCATGCATGGCCTGTACATATTGGCATTGTGCACTTAAGTGCACAGTTTCGTGTATGATATGCACAGCACAGTGCTCTAGTGGGCACTGCTCATCTAGGCGTTCATTTATTGTCCACATGTGCATGTGTCTGTGCATAAACCATATCCCCGAGCTTGGAAAGTAAGTGACCCGGTCGCTTGGGCTGCAAGTGCTATGTTATCTTGGTGATGCAGAATTTACTCGCCCAATCTTTAAACTAGTTTAATAAAAAATAAAAGTAATGAAGCATGGAGTACTTATATGGAGGATGCTTCCTTCTGTGTTATCGCAGACTGTTTGTCAGTTCTTCATCCCATCACTTCAATTTGTTCTTCTTAATTGCATGAGCTCTGAGAGCGTGTTATTTCTGGCATACAAAGGGCACGCTAGTTATGGGGCAACAAAGATCCCACAGGCAGTGCCACTATTGATGTCGTGTTTTGCAGGTCCGAGCAACTCACATTGCGTAAGTATGACTATTGCAGTAAGTCTCACATTACTTAAGTATGATTATTATATTATCTTGATCTCCTACATAATGGTTGGCCTAGGAGGCCAAGGCAATTCATAATACAACTCTAATGAGTTTATATTATTTTTAAATGTATAAATTTCAATTTATAATTTAAATTATATTATAATTTGGGTTTTAAAAAAAATTAGGCCCAAATTTTTTTTAGATCCGAGGTGTCATTCAATTGAGTAGGGGCGGGATAGGAAACCCTCCCATTGCATGGTGTGAGGTGGGGGTCGGGAAGGGGGTGCCCCTGCCCGGCACCATGCGGGTAGCACCCCTAGTTATTAATATATTATTGACAACCAATGATGAAGACACATTGAGGAGGCTGGTGTCAACGATGTTTGAAATGATCACCGTTCGATTGCTTCATTGAATTTGGGTTGCCACGGATATGTTAAGCAAACTAAATACAATATATATATTTATATATATATATATATATTTATAATTTGAATATTGATCTTTATTATCTTATTAATGAAGATGAGTGATTTTATTTTAATAGCTAGATTGAGAACCTATTTAATTTTACAAGTATGTGTTATTAAAACTTAAAGATTTGTATTGAGAAGTATTATTGACTTTATGACTTATTTTATTATTATTTTGAAATATAGTTTATGTGTATACGTATGTATGCATATATGTACATATATATATAACTTATCCATGTATAGAATATTCCAAAATGATATCAATATCAAAATATTTCGTTCTATTGCTTTTATCAAAACTGTCATCAAAACAGTATTCAAAACTTTGAGGAAAAGTTGTTTCCACGTACTCACCTACTATCCTTACAAGTCAAAATTATTTACTTGATCAAAAATCAATCCCCTCTAGAAAATTTAAACAGAGTAAAATACAGAGATAGGATTGGAATTTAAGACTTCTACTTGAATATTAAATTAAACAATTATTATTTCTAAACATATTTAAAATAATTAAAATATATAAATTTAATTATTTAAATTATATCTCTCACACACAAACACACACACACACATATATATATATATATATATATATATATATATATATATTAGTCAAAAGAAGTACCCGTCGACTACCCATTGGCTTTTTAAGTTACAAAATAGAAGATGACGTCATTTATATATATTGGCGGATCATATTTCATTTTCTTTATGGAGCAAGTTCTTTTAGAATTATTGAATGTCATTTATTCATTTTTTGATTGGTGCTACTCTACCGCTCAAAGTAACCTGTTGTAACTTATCATTAGGCAAAATTTATCTTTTTTATCTTTTTTATTTTTTATTCAAATTTTTTTTATCATTTTAAAATATTTTAAAAAAATATAAAAAATATCAATATATTAATAATCACTTTCTTAATTATTAAGTAAAGAAAAAAATTTTAAAAAAAATTAAATAAATAAAGTGTCAAAATAAGGGGATAAATTGAGTGGAGTATCATTATTCTTATTTTTTATTGGAGTGATTAAAAGATAATGAAATCTAAGCTCATTACTTAAGCTTAAGGAATTGTCAGAAAGAGATTGGCTGGAATCATGTACGTACTTAAGAGTCTGGTCTCTCTACTCTTGACTTTCCCCTGATATTACCTTCTGAGGGTCCGACGTATGGTCGAGCACGTAGTAGGATCACCTCATCTTCTCTCACTCCTAATTAAGTTTCTTTAAACCTATTAATTAAACAAGCATTATATATATTGGACGGACACAATTATAGAGTGAATTAATGAAGGATATATATCCACTTGTTATGTGCTAGATTTGGCGAAAAAGCATAACCCTGGTAGGCCGAGGTTCTCTAAGTAGTAAGTAGTGGCCATACATAGCATTTAGGATATTTCAGGGGTGGCTCCAATGGGATCTAAAACGTCGGCTCAGGTATTTCACGGGCTTTGCTTCACTTTTAAATCTGTACTCTCTCCAAAATTACGATTCCTAACTTTTCTATCATCACCATTTGTGTTCAGGTCAGTGACTCAGTACTTCTACAAATCATCTCTCTCTCTCTCTCTCTCTCTCTCTCTACCCTAAGTTTTGAGAGATGTGTTACTCTATTTATTCTCTTTTCTGGATGATATGATGCTTGTGAGCCAGCTAGACTGTTATTGTCGTTTTGATCTTGCTAGGTCTGGCTGCATCAAAAGCAACCATGGAGAGGAAGAGCTTGACCAACAGTTTGAAAGACCACAGTATTGATACTAGAGCCATTAAGTACTGTATCAACGACAATAAGTACGTCATGCCTAAAGATTCAGCGAATTGTGATAGCCAAAGCTATGGGGATGATTATGTTAATGGGCTTTCATGGCCCCCACGATCTTACACATGTAACTTCTGCAAAAGGGAATTCAAATCTGCTCAAGCTCTGGGTGGCCATATGAATGTCCATAGGAGAGACAGAGCCAGGTTGAGACAGTCACCCCCAAGGGACGGTCAGTACCCTTTTCTCAACCTTAACTGTAACCCTAACCCAAAGTTCTCACCCTCATCCTCCTCGTCATTATCATCCCCTTCAACAAGGCTCACACCATTTGCTTTCCCGTTACCTTCTTTCATTTCTCCCACACTTTCGCCATTAACTTCACCATCTTCTGCTTCTCCGAATGAAGTGCAAAAGTGGGGTTTAGTTAGTAGCCTATTTGATTCTTTGAGTCCAAAAAGCATGGATTTAACTAAACTGAAGAGTGAAAAATCATTTAATGGGGCGAAGAATTTGATCATGGTTTCAAGGAAAGAGGCGGCCACAAGATTTTCAAGAAGCAAGAGATTGCCAGGTTGGACTTGGAAGTCGATTTCCTCCGCGACTCAACGGGGGACATAGATTTGGAACTTCGATTGGGAAACTCTTAGATGGGTTTTTTCAAAATCTTTGTTTTGTCTAAATGCACCAATTTACCATCTGAGAAGACCAAATAGCTAGCGAGATGCATAAATATCTATTTGATATGAACAACGTCGCATTTCCAATCTATTTAGCATGTACTACCTATTTTATGGCTTTTATATATTATATTGATCATTTCCTGAAGTATCAGCCTTTTGAACTTATTCTCGAGTCTCTCTTTATTATTTTTCTTTTCTCTTGATGAATATTCTCTAGTCTCTTGTGGCTAAGAGAAACATGAGTTGCTGCTAATTGATTAATTAGATTTTATTTTTGACGTAATTTGCATTGTAACGATTCGGCCTTAACTTTTGATCAGTACTGATATCATTTCATGTACGCTTGTTTATTTAGCTACGAGAGACAAAGATCTAGCTTTTCCACTTCATTCCAAGGATTTTTTTTTTTTTTTTTAGTTTTTTGTCTTTGGTATGTGCATCTTGGTAGGTTAACTGTTACTTAACCATGCACAAACTGTTGCATGCTTACTTAAAAACAAAAAGTAAAACTGCTGCACGTACGAGTCGAGGGCCTGCAAGAATGTGATGACTAGGAACAAGGAAATTAAAGATAAACAAATCCTTTCAAGGTCTTCCTATCCAACCTATATATATATATATATATATATATAGGTGTCTTGTTCCATATAGCAGCCAATTTATAAAATGGCGCCATATACGTAATATATGATCGATAGACAGAAAGATAAATGTCAATACGAGTGAGATTGCATATTGAGGATGAATTGATATGGTAAATGGCCAGATTACAATTAATTATGGGCGCAATTACAGTAACTTTTCTTTTTGCAATATTTTAATCAAAGATTTTTGCTTACTCCATGACCATATATGCACACTCATCTTAGGCTTCGCATTTTTCCAATGATGAAAGGCATATCATTTCTAGAACCAAGTTCCAACGATATCTTTTTTATGCCCATAATGCCATGTAATTTTCTAGCATATTCCTCCCTCAAGAGATCATAAAAGAAAACTGATCAAAACTCGCCAAATATAATTAGTTTCTTGCAAGTCTATATGCCAACTATATATATATATATATATATATATATATAATATATATATATATATATAATATATATATATATATATATATATAATTCAAATCATGAATAATCTTCGTTGGAGATTGCAAATCAAGAGTATGTCAGTTCATGACGCACTTTAAAAGATGATTCTGCCTTCGGAAAAGTATCTTGTCCCAGGCCAAAGTAGATTTCATAGAACTGCATTTGCATATTTATAGCATCTCCTTGATAGTCAGTACAGAAGATAAAAGAAGAGAACAAAATGAATAGCTTACATGGAGATACATGTAATCAATCTTTATCATTCAGATCTGGGATAACATATTACTACGAGTACTCCTATGGTTGCCATGTCAATGATACACGAGTGGGCCGGGTCTGGATACTTTTCCCGGAATCTGACGGTTTGCATGTTCCCGACAATGCCTGGATGTCAAACGGTATGATGGCTTTTCCTTAAAAGGGAATGATATTTTTCGATGATCAGTTTGAAGCATTAGACAGAATTGAGAGACCCCCAAACTCTTTCCCGACACAGCACTCATCTAGACATGCACTCGCAACTTACAAACCACTGCCCCCAAGCAAAACCACTTTAGATTTTAACGCCAAATCAAATTATATAATTAATACTTTAGTCAATTTTGTAAAAATAAATTTAAAAATTGACATGATTTAATATGGTATATCAAGTTAAAATTATTTTTATTATAAAATAGATCTAACGACATATCACATAAAATTTTATTAATTAATTTGTGAATTTATTTTTATAAAATCTTTTTATAATTACATCACGTCAAAAGTTAGGAAGAAATTTCATCAAATTCTTAAGTGAACTTGAGGACTTCAAGTACTTGGCCGGGAGACAGCTGAGATGTGGAATGGACATTACAATATTTAGTGATGACCTTAGAGCATTCACATTGACTTCTTCAAATAACATTTTATCTCTAAATTTAAATAACTTTATCAATAGTTGGCCCACATTGAATTAGTCAAACGCTTTTTATCGTAAATATTAGCTACAGTAAATTTATCTTTTTATTCAAATATGAAAAGTACTATTTCACCTCCAAATACATTGTTTATTAATATTGGCTCTCTTTCTCCCTCGTCTCCTTTTTCTTTCTTCTTCCATCTTCCTCTCCTGAGTATTGAAGATTGATGGAATTGTTTTGATAATATTGATATTGATTTTTTTTATTGGATTATAAAAATGAAAATGAATATGATTATTAGAAATTATAGGTGATTATAGGAGGTTATGAAAATAGAATTAATTATAAAATATAAAAATAAAAAATAATAATATTTTATTATTATAAAGAATGTGATGACTAATTCAATATATGCTTTATGTTTTGAATGATTAGCTAAAAGTGAAAAAGTTATATATTAGTCAAAATTTGAAGAGTAAAATAGTCAATCCAATACCAATGCTCTTATAAATGTATATAGATAGTGTATACGTACAGTCAATCTTTCTTTTACTTAAAACTTTCATATATATTCAAATAAGAACTCAGAGATATATAATCTTAATTCTTTCACTTAATAAATTTGATGCATGGGATACCATATGAAGACGTTTTAATGAAAGATAAAATTATCTCCCCTTATTAAATTTTAGTTTTCTCCACAAGTGATCTCAAGATGATCATCATGAGAATGAGCATTAAAAGCAAATCATGCCACTGATCAGGTACAATGGCAGTGAGTTTGCGCATGCAACTAGTGTTAAAACTAACCAAGCATTTTCTAAGAAACATATAACTAATACGAAATTAGATTATTGCTGCAGATCTATATTCTTGCTCATAACCGGACTCTGCCGTTTCAACAGTTTCTCACATTACATGAAGTTGCATTGAGTACTGTTTGTTCTAATAGTGGAATTTATTCGTCCATCAATTATTCGTGAGCATTTATGTGTATCTGCAGAGATGTGACAACTCGATCGTGGTACAGTACTGCAACTGCAAGGTACGTAATGGCTCTTTTTTTTTTTTTTTTTCTTGGAGGGGTCGGGGTATTAATAATTTAATATATGTTGGGGGGGCATTAATAGCATTGTTGGCTCAAATTAACCAGGGTAAAAAATAATCTGAAACGTTCTCTCGTCATGATATAAATATAATAGTTATATCATACTTGGGGAAAAAGTTAAATTAACCAGATCACGTACGTACATTATGTTTTTCATTGTTAAATTTGAATGCATATATGCACGACCCAATTTCGTGCATGTCACCGCGGGTCAACTACTAGTGATGAAATGGAGCTTACCTAAGCTCATGAATTAATTGTTTTCGGTCTGGCCATATACATGACTAATTAATTATAGAGAGAATCAAATCATCTAGTTATTTTAAGATGAAAATCAGAGAGAATCAATTTTATTTTTTCAAATCATCCAATTTTATTTAATTTTCCAAATCATATTCTAATTTTATTTTAAGCATTATAAGAAAAATAAATATTTGTGATGAATTATTTACGACGAAAATAGATTTATTTTAATAAAAAATAGTTCTTTTTATAAAAAATAATTGACCATAATTAAACAATTTTTTTATAAGAAAGGAAAAATAGAGAGAATCAAATCATCTAATTTTATCTTATGGTAGGACACTAGACTTGGGAGTCTATCATGATAAATAATTGTCTACAGATATATAGGTCAATGAATATGGGTGGAATTGTTGATCCCAGTGGCGGTTCTA
Organism: Juglans regia; assembly: GCF_001411555.2. Lineage (NCBI taxonomy): Eukaryota > Viridiplantae > Streptophyta > Magnoliopsida > Fagales > Juglandaceae > Juglans > Juglans regia. Next base: position 40,030,786 of record NC_049907.1, on the reverse strand, counting down.
GAAGTTTAGGTCACAATAAAGTTGTCTCTGACTCTCGAGTATTATATATATAGATTTAGACTATATTTAGATGTTGAGTTGAATCTAATTTTTTATAAATAATAGTAAATTGAGTAGTTGAGGGAGTTATATCACTACAAGAAATAAGACTTTTTGCGGCGATTTTTAAATCGTCAGGGGCTTTTTATATAAAATTTTAAAACTGGTTTTTTACGGCGATTTTTAACTTTTTGCAGCGAAAATATTCGACGCAAATACTAATATCGTTATTTGCAGCGATTTTTCACTTTTTATGGCGAAATAAATCGCCGGTATATTAAAAAACTTGTTACGACGATTTTTAAATCGCTGCGATTGTAAAAGTGGCCTTTTGCAGCGATTTTTAACTATAAAAATCGTCGCAAATATTAATTAAGCTTTTGCAGCGATTTCAAAAGTGTTGTAAAAAAGAATGTAAATACCTGTAGATCAAAATGGAGATCAGAATTTCGACATCACTTTTTGTGACGACTTAACTACTTATAGCGCCGATTTTTGTCGCCGCAATAAAGATTTGTTAACTGTAGCAGCATTATAGGTCCGTCGATTAGAGGTTTCGCTGCAATTGAAGCTATTTGCGGCAACCATTATTGCCGTTAAAAGTATCTGAGGCAATTAAACCTTATTAGCGGCGAATGAAAGGCGCCGCAAAAGATAATAAAATTTAAAACCCCCGCGCTGCCCTTTCCCCTCATTTCTTTCCCTCCAGCCCTAGCCTCGCCCTCGCCCCCCTCCCCCTCTCTCTCGCCCCAATCCCTTTTCTCCCTCAAGCCTCCGCCGCCCACAACCCAGCGCCAACGATCCCACCACGCCGCCCCCACCTCACCTCGACGACTACCCCCTCCTCCCCCAGCCCCACGCCGATCTCTTTCCCTTTCCCCGAATCTGGCCTCACCTCTCTCTCTCTCTCTCTCTCTCTCTCTCTCCCTCGGATCTTTCTATATCGCCGGCGTTTGGGGCACCGTGCGCCACCACCCATACCTGGATGTCGTCGCCATTCCTCCGTTGGAGCCCCATTCTCCTCCACGCCAAGCCCAGCAGCCCGAGGCCGTCCCTCTCTCCCTTGCTCTGTTCGCAACGCACTGCCACCAAATGAGGAGGAGGCGCGGGGAGTAAGGCAGATGAGTTAACCTTGTATTATCTCTAATTTTTTTACCTTATTTTTTATAAAACTTGGTTTTATTTTTTGTTGAGCTTTTGTTTATCTTTTGACAATATATTCTTGAACTATACAAAGATAATTTATACAACAAATGTAAGTTTGAGGATCTGTAGTCTGGGTCACATTATATATTTTTTATGCAACTCATGTTGTTATTTCTCTGCTATATGTGAATGTTGGTCTGGAAACCAGGTTTTCATGACTTGTAGATGTGGACAAAGCCTCGTGAATAGATGGTGGGGATCGTCAAAGGATGTTTGACTCTTCAAAAACTCTGTTTTGCATTTGCCCCTCTCTCTTCAAAAGCCTCGTGAACTCTTGTTTATTTTTAGGTATTTAAATATGATAGGCTGCACTATTTTCCTGCCATGTAAAATTTTCTGTGGAGTCCTTTTTCTTTGGTCTGCAACCTCATGCTTTGGTTTTATAACATCAAGAAGATGATATAAATTGGATATATGCCTATCATGGCAGCTAATGTACAGATCAACCGATACTTTGACCATAACTCAGATTGCCTCATTTCTTGGGGAACCAATGTTGCACATAAGATGTTAGAATGAAAGAACAATGATTCAGAATCTCAAATAATAAATAGATTCCAAAAGGGCTTTGAAGAAAACAAGTTAAGTAAAACCCCAATAAATCAACAAAAAATCTAAACATGTAAACATGATTGTTAGTTTTATCAATACATTTGTTCATAGAATTTCCCAAGTTTAATATTTCTTACTCAATCAGTGGAGTAATAAAAAAAACAAGACAAACAGGTTGATAGGCCTGATAAACACAAGTAAAATTACCAAAGTGGCAAAGTTTTAATAAATTTAATGTTGTTCATCGGACTCTGATGAACAAAAGTAGGTGAAATAGGAAATATACCTTAGGATGCAACAAGTCAGTGTAAGCAACAGTCACTTCCTCCCCTTTCTTTGTCCTCTTAATACTCCTAACAACAACTTTTGGACCATTATTCTCCCAAATCTCACCTGATTCTGAATGGGAGGGAAAATATGATCTACAAGGTGATGATCATGTTCTCATACTTTCTTGATCACGAGATGATCACTTAATTTTGGCCAAAAAAGGGATCATGATCTTATAAGAGCTGGCATGCAGCTAATTGCTTGCATGGCAATTGATCATGCATTGAGCTGGGAACATGAGTTATTCGATCCTATCCCAAGCTGTTTGCTTCAGATATTGTTTGCTTCAGTGGCCTTTGTTTTCACCCTTTGTAAATTGAATATATGCAGATATTTTTACTGGCCATACCAAAAAGTCAGATGGAAATGCTCAGTTTATAGCAGGCAAAACATATACATATGATGCCATAGATGCTGCCATTAAAATTGCTACTGTTGCTGTATGTGTTTCTTTTGTATGTGGATATATAATATTTATTGTGTGGAGAATTTTATTTTCCTATTACCTTTGTTGAAATCTTGTAGGTCACCATAGTAGTAGTTGCAGTACCCGAAGGGCTTCCCTTTATTCTAGTATATCCAGTTTCTTTATTCTACATGACACTTTACTTTTTATTTTTTTGATAGGAACATGACACTTTACTTGATACTCATTATAGGCTTATGTTTCAATGGTTGCAATAAAAGGGAGTTTCATCGTGTGGTGCAGTTGTAGAAGTCTCTGGTTTTCAGGAGCAAGTACATGATGGGTATGGACTTGAGTCTTATTCTTGGTCCTGTGCTATTTCTTTTTTATCAAACTATTTTATGGAGAATGAGCATTATACTTGAAGTTGGATTGAATTGAGTACGCGGTTGATGTAGATTAATAAAATGCAAGAGTTAGAATGTGGTGTACAAACTTAGAGTCAAGAAGTGGAAGCTTGTGTTGTATTGTATTGTACTCTTAATCAGATTTTTCAGTCATTAAATACACTTTAATTTGTTGCATGTGAGCACCCTTTCTTGTTTGGTTGTTTTTTTGATTTAGTTGTTTGCACATGTATTGAGTGGAGCTAGGTAATGTGAAAAAAGAAAAGATGTGGGAATTGAATTTAGAGATTTTCTTGGTTGTTATATAAAGTGGTGTACTGGTTGTATATATAGTTTATTCATTATTGTTTGATATAAATACTAAATTGCAATTTATATAGCTTGAGCTTTATGTGGCCATTCAGAAATTTAATACTGAATATAATTTGGACGTGCAATATATTTTTTTTTATTCATTCTGTTTTGTGCATTTTTTTTTAATTAACTGAAATCATTTCCGGCGAGTCCAGTTCGCCGGAAATAGTTTTTTTACAGAAGACTATTTGCGGCGACTATAAATCGCTGCAAATAATCTTTTGCAGCGACGATCACTCGCTGGAAAAGAAAAAATCTTATTTGCGACGATTTTAACCGTTGCAAAAAATATTATTCACAGCGATTTATGAACACACTGCAAATAATATGAAGATATTTGCGGCGATATTTTGTGTATTCACGACCATATAAAACGCTGCAAATACTTTTTCGCAGCGAAACAAGACTGAAATCCGAATGTTATTTGCAACGAAATTAATAATATTAGCAGCGAAAAAAATCGCTGTAAATAAAAATTTTTGGCGACGAATTTTGTATTTCGCTGGCTAATCTTTTAAAAGGCGCTACAATTGCGACGAAATGCCGGCGCAACATAAATCGCTGCAAATACATATTTGCAGCAATTTTTGGGGTTATTTGCGGCGAGTTTAAGCGCTGGGAAAGATCATGTTTCTTGTAGTGTATGAAATTCATCTAAACTAAGTTTAAAGTGTATTTGAAAATTAAGATGAGTTTAATACTTTTTATAGAAAGTTGAAAAAGGTTGTGGGTCCCATGTATAAAGATGTGTTAAGTTGAAAAATATTACGAGTCTCACATGTAAGAAGGTTTTGAATTGAGATAAGTTTAATAATTTGAAAGTTAGGTGTTTAAATGTTAGATTCAGCTTAAAATTAGACTGAGCTCAGTTGAGTCTTGCAACCAAATGCAGCATTAAGGGAGCGTGTGGTGGCACCTAATTCCACAAAGAATTTAGTGAAGGGAAAATGATAGAGATCCCGTTAGGGGATCCCGTTCATTTATCTCGCTCCAATTTTTTATTTTATTTTTTAGTTTTTTTTTTATGTAGTGATTAAGAAAACGTTATTTAATAATATTGTGAATCTTTTTCTTTTTTTAAATTATTTAAAAGTGTTAAAAAAATGATGTAAAAAAAATATTTAAAAGTGTTTTTTTTAATTTTTTTACATCATTTTTGAACAGTACTTTTAAAGACTTTTTAAAAAATATTCACAATATTATTAAACAATATTTTCTTAATCACTACATAAAAAAAACTAAAAAAAAAGTAGCAGGATGCTTGAACGATCCTGGATCCCCAGTTGGATCCCTAGCATTGCTCTTTAGTGAAGAATCAATTTTCATCTTAGTTGTTACAAGCTTATTACATATAGTTATAAAATATATAAGTATTATATAATTATTTTGAAAAAAAGTAACATCTATTGTTAAAAAATTAATTTTTTTATGTGAATATTTTATTCATTCACTTTTTTAAAAGTGATTACGTAACACTTACTCACTCACAACTATAATTATTATTTCTCTTCTCTTCTCTTAACTGTTTGTCTTTTTAAATATATACGTACCCACACACAGAGGTACCTGTATACATATATGAACAGAAAAGTACTCAATATATATAGCACATAATAATCTTTCTTTATTTTCCTATGAGCCCTGTTCAAAGTTTTCTTTGTTCTCGATCTTCTACTCTAACCGTTTATATGCATGAGTTTTCTCCATTTTTTTTTTTTATATTCGCTCTTTAAAAATAAATTTCTGGGATTAATCAGTAGCTATATGTGTGTATATACATGAATGAAAGCTAAGTACTCCAAGAGAACATAAATGAAAGTGACTAGAAGGTAGGTCGCACAATGCATGGCTACATTCATTCATCTCATGAAAACGTTTGAGCAATTAAGTTCTGTTTTGATATATAAACAGTTTCATCTCATTTTATATCATAATTATAATTTTTTTAAATTCTCATATAAAATATAATAAACAATTCAAGTTTTTCAAATTCCAAATCAATACTAATATTAAAAAATAATATTCTAACAATATTTTATTCAAGTTTCATCTAAAATCGTCTCATTTCATTTCACTATCCAAACGGGCCAAGTCAATCATTCATACATACGAGAGTCCCTGGGGACTTGGGAGAGTGCCACTAGTTTGCCCACATCATCTTCTTTCACTACAAGAGATTTGATTTTTTGAGACAAAAAATTTTGTCTAAAAAAACCTAAATTTAAAATCAATTTTAAAGACAAAATTTGGCAGATTTAGTCGAAACCGTTCAAACGGAATTTTTTTTTTAGACTAACCGATTTCGTTTCAATACATTGTTCGAATGAAATATTATTCGGTTCGAACTGACACGTCCATTCGAACAATATGAAATATTAATTTGAACTAATGACCATATTTGATCACGTTTGAACGAACGGAGTGTTTGAACAAATTTTATACGTTCAAACTAAGAAATTTTTTAAATGACTTGTGTTCGAACAAAAATTATGTCTATTAGAACAAAAATTTTATTTTTGAAAATTATAACCGTTCGAACGGGGTTTTGCATATTAATATTGTTCGAACAAATATTTTATTGTTCAAATGTCTATATTTCTCAGTTGTCGTTCAAATGGATTAGTTTTTGTTCAAATGTGTAAGTTTTGGTTCGAATGGAGTTATAAATGATAATTTACCGTTCGAACGATATTAATCATACAGATCAGAATTTAATTAAAAATACTATACTAATGTTACACAAATTGTAATTCAAACATAAATTGTTCAAGTGTTTTGAAATATCATAATATAAATGCAATTAAAGAAAATATAAATTTTAAGACTATGTTGGTGCCATAGAGTTTTGGGATATCATTGACGGGAACTGTTCAAACATTTTTTAGTTATTCAATTGCATCATCTCTTCTAATCTAGCCTCAAGATTCTCTGCTTGTTCTAATCGGGTCAGCAACTCTTTTTCCATAGACCTCAATCGTTCTATCTCAAGTGTTGCTTCCTCCAATTCCTTAGTCTTGTCGTCATTCAATCTGGCTCGAGAATAGGATGATGATGTTGAGGATAGTTTTACGCAATGTTCTAAACCCCTCAAATAACCAGAACGTGATCCAAGAACTTGAGAATAGATCTAAGCATTGTTGAAAGATGATGCACCAAATGGATCCGTAGCATTTTCCTTAAGAGATATAATCTTGTCCCATAAGAACAAAAACATTAAAGTTAGTATAAGTAACAAAAAATTATGTGACAATGGAATTAAAGAAACTTAAACTTACATAATTTGCCTCTGCTTCGAGACTGGCCCAAACACCATCACAATTTTTATGTGATTTAGCATACAATTGGGTTTGATCATTGTCAGCAAGGTTTTATTCTTTCTGCAAAAGGAAAATCTATATTAAAACTTAAATAAAAAAAGTGTATTATATGTTAATATTTAGCAGGCACTAAAATAACTTACCATTTTGTTAAACAAATTATGAAAATATCGAGAACCCCCATGATGGTTTATCTTTAAATTTGATCTATTTGCTTTGTTCACAGTACTCCGTTGTTAAGAAAAAATATTAGTCTATATGTTTAATACATATATCATATACTATTAAAAGAAGATAACAGCGATATTATCTGATAAGTAGGATTTTCAAACATATCACAAACCTTCTGCCATTCGTTTGGTGGAATTGCTTTGAATAGATTTTGGCATGCCTCTATTGTAGTACTGGACTTCTTATAGTGTGCATGACATCGATCTTTGTACCTCCGAAATGCATTCGACATCAGTTCCTCAACTGTTAATCAATCCTCTCGTCGGCCAAAATTAAGCTCAAACTCATAATTTCATAAATTATAAACAATTAGTATAAATACAAAATAACTTGAAAGTAATAAGTTATATACTTAGTTGCTTGAGATGTAGCTTATTACCAAGCAACGCTTTTAGATGTGGTCTTTTACATCTTGGGAAACTTTAGACCAAAATGATGTAGCAATCAGTGCATACGTGTGAGTAAGCATACCAACATAAGAAGCAAGCCACGCTGCCAAATCTCCGGAGCCACCGATGTGATCATCAAGAATATCAACCTTGATTTTACCCACTTTCCTTACTTTCTCTATGCAGACATCCCTCATAGTGCCAATACCTCGAAACTTGCTTATAACAGCTATATATACAGTAATTAAAACATAACTTTTTAATTAAATTATTTTATTTTATAGATATATTACTTAAATTGAGCATAAAATGTGATATTTAATTTGATAAAATACCTTATTCTGGGCTTTGTGATGTTGACTCACTATTAATGGTAGGTGAACCACATGGGAAGTCAGTAATGGATGGGGATGGCACACGTGTTGCTTTGTGTTTGGGAGGCATATCTATTTAGAAATTGTAACAAATTATTATTCAAACAAACGTTATAGATATTTATAAGAATAATACTTACCAAAATTCATATTTGAAATTTATTCACTATCCGTTTTGATGGACCAGTCGCACTCATCCTCACAAGACACTTTAGTTGATTCATCTTCTTCCAATATTTCACCCTCAATTACTTCAGGTTGAATATCTTCTCTATGCAATGAGACCATATCATATTGTCTTAGATCAACAAATAGATTGATGCCAACTTTGTTTTCTTAATATGCTTCTTCATTTGCTAGACTATCAATTTCTTCATGTGGTTCCTCTGCCTCTGGAATGTAATAATATACATTTCTTGGTGCAAATTTCTCAACTACTTGCCATGGGTTTCTGTATTCCGAATCATCTACATAAAAAACTTGATTTGCTTGGCAAGCGAGAATGAATGGAGTTTAGTGGCTTCCTTCGACTATGACCCCACAATTTTGACTTTTCCTATATCGTTCTCTATCAGTTGTGTGAAATTTATATACACGCACTAAGCATCTTGAGTACTTGATGGTCCGTCTGGATGGACCACATGCTAGAGCATACAGTTCTGGTGAGATTTCTTCTAAATTTTCACCATATTTCGATATAACCTATATCAATAAATATTATTATATAGAAAAAAATGGAGTTTAGTGGTATGAAGTTCGTATTATTCAATTGAGTTTAACAGTAATACCGTATGTTCAAACCACGAGATAAATTTATCTTCGTGCGTCTTTTCTACATTAATTACACCATTCCAGCGAAATAGTTGTATATGTTTGTTGCGCATATTCATGTTAATGGTTAATTTGTATGAAGTTATACTATATTATTATACATAAACTTAAAAATAATATTGATTTAGAGGATCATCACTAACCTCAAGTAGTGATCAATTTCTGCATAGTTGTTATTCAAGACATACCATCGAGCTCTTTCAAATTTTCGCCCACACAGGTTGTAGCCCCTTGTGCGCCTATGGGACGCAAGGTCCTAGAAAAAATAGTAAATGTCGATGAGACTCCCATCTCTCGTCCACCTTCATAATTTCGTTCTGGTCTTGTAAATCTAGTATCAACCCCACGAAAATACATTGAACAAAAGGTATGCCACTCATTATCAATATATGACTCTGCAATCGAACCTTCTAAACAAGCTTTATTCCCCACAGTTCGCTTAAGTTTTCTCAAAAACTGTTCAATAAGATACATCCATCTATACTGAACCAGGCTAGCGACTAAAGCCTCACGAGGTAAGTGCATAGCCAAATGAACCATTACATCAAAGAATGAAGACGGGTACAAACTCTCCAATTTGCACAATATTACTGCAATGGCAGCTTCCATTTTTAACAATGCATCAACTTTCAATGTTCTACTACAAATGTCTTTAAAAAATCCCTCTAATTCTGTGAAAGCTGTACAAACATCTAGAGTAATCTTTCAACGCATACCAACCGGCAATAAACACAGAAGAAATATATGACAGTCATGACTTTTAAGACCAGTTATCTTCTAATCATGTGTTCGAACACATAATGTCATGTTTGAAGCATGGTCATCGGGTAATTTTATTGTCATAAATCAATCACAAAATTTCTTTCTCTCATCATTTGAAAGTGTATACCATCCAATGGCCATATAAGTTGATGACTCATTATCTTGCAAATACAACTCTGGTCTTATCTCCAGCTCCTTTAAGTCTTTATGAAAGTTAGTTGTAACTTTTGTCTTCCTTTCTATTGACATCAGAGTGTCCAATATATTTTCATATATATTTTTCTCAATGTGCATAACATCTAGATTGTGGCGCAATGTCAAGGTAGACCAGTATGACAATTCAAAGAAACTACTTTTTTTTGTCCAATTCAACTCCACTGCTTGTCGTTTTCTCTTTCGAACTCTTGTATATTTCCCAAATCTGTTTTCTGAAACATCCCAACTGCGCGATAATATCATTCCCAGACAACTCTGACGGTGATGCCATATGCTCAACCCTTCCATCAAACATTACTCTATTTGAACGTTGTCTATGATTATGTGGTAAATAACGACGATGTCCCATAAAACATAATTTCCTATCATGACTCAACTACTGAAATTGTGTATCTTTATTGCAAACATGACAAGCCATTTTACCTTTTGTATTCTACCCAGAAAAATTTTCATATACTAGAAAATCATTTATTGTCCACATCACTGCAGCATGCATCTTGAACTCCCCCAACGAGGCCGTATCATATGTACTGACACCCTGATCCCACAACTCTTTCAACTCTGTAATCAATGGTTGCAGATATACATCTAATTCATTCTCTGGTGACCTTAGCCCTGGTATCAGTAGAGTCATCATAAAATACGGATCCTTCATACACTTCTAAGGTGGTAAGTTATAAGGCATTAATATGATAGACCAAGTACTATGAGAAATATATAGTAAATATATATCTAATAAGTACTATATATATATTAATTATATTAACTTGTACAGCAATAATAACTTATAATAGATATAGCTATACAGTAAATATATATAATACTTACACTATAGTAGCTATATAACTAATAACTACTATATATATTAATTATATTAACTTGCATAGTTATCATAACTTATAACAGCTATAGTAATTATATAACTAGTAATTATAGTTAGTGTTATAATATTATATAAACTATACGAACATAGTTATCATAACTTATATATAGTAGCTATATAATTAAGCCATTGTAATTATACTAAATACTTAGTATGTACTTAGTATAATAGAATAAATATATTTACAAATAATATACAAAATATATTAATTAAAAGTATTATAATACTATTATTAGTTTTATTTTTATACTTTTGTACTTTGTAATATTAGTATTATTATATATTACTATTAGTAATATAATTAGAAATATATTAGTATAATAACCGTTCGAATGGATATTTATCCAGTTCAAATGAGATGCCACGATCATTATAGACTCAGTTCGAATACAATGAAACAAAAATATCCAGTTCAAACCAGCAGTCGTTGTGAGAAATTGATTCGCCCCTTATCGCCGCTGCGAAAACAGCCACTCAACCACCCTAGCAACCCCATATTTGAACTTCTAATAAGTATGGGTCAAGTCTCCACATCTATTGTTTGCTTTTATGTTCGAATGGGTTGTGTTTAGCGGGTATGGATTTTGAATTCGAAATCCCTCATTTTGGTGTATTCCGTAGAAAAAAAAATCAAAATAATCGGTAGAAATGATTGAGTTTCACTCCTTAATCATTTCTACCGATTAAAACAAAGGATAACATCTAGATTGGGTTTTTAAGGTCATGGCTGAGATGGATACAGATCTATCAGCAGCGGGGGACTGCATATCCAGAGATGGTCGATGAGTTTTACCATGCCATGAGAGAGGATAGCGCTGATGCTCTGTTCTACACCTTATTGGTCCGAGGAGTGAGTATTAATTTCCCTCCTCACATTATTGTTGAGTTCCTCGACATCCCGTGCGTGGCCGACGCATATTCTGTAGCAGCTATACAATCTGATTCCAACACACTGGCCGCATCCTCCACGTTAGCCCCGAATGTAGAGTCGGATGCTAGTTCAGATGGTAGTGAGGATGATGATCTACCTGATGATGGTCTCACAGATGATCAGGTGCGTCAGCTAGTGCGAGACCCTTCGGCTTCTCACAGATGAAGATGTGTCAAGTTTTAAGTTTGTATTCTCATTAATTGCATTTTTTGTAAATTGATTAATGGCAAAGTTGTAATATTGAGTGATGGCAAACTTGTAATATTGAGTGATGGCAAACTTGTAATATTTGAGTTTATATATAAAAGGCTATAGCCTACGGGACGGAAAGAGAAGCAGAAGGAAAAAGAACTTTACCTTTCATTCGACGCCGCACGCTGCTCTGGAGAGAAACGAAGGGATTTTTTCAAACCCTAATTTTTTCAAGATGAAATTTGAAGCTTGAGGAGATGATCAAGTATACAAGATGGTATGGTTTCATTAAAGTTTAATACGAGGAAGCCAGTGAATATTTTGTACAGTGATCTATGATTGTAAGTGATCAAAAACTCAAGTTCTTTGATGCATTCTTCAATAATAAAGACTCCTAGACTGTTCCTGCAGTGGATGTAGACCATTAGAGTTGAACCACGTAATTTCCTGTGTTGATTTTGCATTTCTTTTATTATTCTTGTTGTTTTTATTTCTGATCTTGCATGAGTACATATTTTCTTGGATTTGGTTGTCTAATATTCAATATTAAATTGCATATTACAACTACGCTAATTGGTTCTTGTTTGAGTATTTAATTGTGAGAGGTTGAAAATATAACAAGTGGTATCAAGAGCTTTGGTTCGATGGGGACTGCAAGGTTCGATATCGAAAAGTTCGATGGAAAAAATGACTTTGGGCTGTGGATGATCAAGATGAAAGCCCTTCTCACTTAACAGGGTCTCCAAGAAGCTCTTCTTGGAGGAAAGAAAATGGAAATTGTTGAAGAGAAGGATAAGAGAGAAATCTTGAGGAAGGCTCACAGCACACTCATTCTTTCTCTCAGAGACAAAGTTCTGAGGGAGGTAGCCAACGAAGACACCGCTGCTAGAATCTGGCTGAAATTAGAGAGCCTCTACATGACAAAATCTCTGGCCAACCGACTGCACAAGAAAACAAAACTCTACACATTCAAGATGTCCGCAGGTATATCGATTTATGACTATCTCGATGCTTTCAATAAAATTATTTTAGATTTGGCTAATATTGATATTAAAATTGACGATGAAGATCAAGCAATTTTATTATTGAGTTCTCTGGATAATTCTTATGCTAGTTTGAAAGAGACCATGATGTATGGAAGGGAAACACTGACCTTAGATGAGGTTCAGGCCGTATTACACTCTAGGGAATTACAAGCCATGTCTGAAATAAAATTTGAAGTTGGGGAGGGCTTGACTGTGAGAGGGAGAGCTGAAAAAAGAGGTCAAAAGGGAAAGAATAGTAAAAACAATGTGAGGGGTAGGTCTAAGTCTAAAGGGAAGCAATTAAAATGCTTCTTATGTCACAAAGAGGGGTATTTCAAAAGAGATTGCCCCAATAAGAGACCTTACACAGGAAATGGGTCTAAGGAGGAGGGGGATGCCTCGGTTGTGAGTGATGGGTATGAGAGTGCCGAGGTTCTAAACGTGTCTGAGATTGATTCAGGAAAAGAATGGGTCCTTGACTCAGGATGTTCTTTTCACATGTGTCCTAATAAAACATGGTTTGAAACTTTTACTAGTTTAGATGGGGGGTTTGTGATACTTGGCAACAATAAGTCTTGTAAAATCCAGGGTATAGGGTCGGTGAGACTAAGGCTCCATGATGGTATTGAAAGACTCTTAACTGAGGTTAGATACATACCTGAATTAAAAAGGAACCTAATCTCACTAGGTGTGTTAGACCAATCCGGGTACACTTTTAGATCTGAATCTGGATCTTTGAGGGTTGCTAAGGGTTCACTTATCGTGATGAAATGAGTCATTAAAAATGGCTTGTATACCCTCATTGGGAAAATTGTTATAGGTGAGGTTTTATCTATCCTTGAGAAGGGTGAGGATAGAGTTGTTCTATGGCACAAAAGGTTAGGTCACGTGAGTCATAAGGGACTTTTAGAACTCCATAAACAAGGGTTGCTAGGTGAGAAAAAGCTGAAAAATTTACCTTTTTGTGAGGATTGTATTCTTGGGAAAGCCAAAAGGGTAAGCTTTAAAACAGCCACTCATACTACAAAACAAATCCTGGACTATGTGCACTCGGACCTTTGGGGTCCAGCTAGGGTCAACTCACATGGAAGGGGAAGTTATTTCCTCTCTATAATTGATGACTATTCCAGAAAAGTGTGGCTGTACATTCTTAAAAATAAGAGTGACACTTTTGAAAAGTTCAAGGAATGGAAGAAATTGGTAGAAACTCAAGTAGGAAGGAAGATTAAGAAATTAAGAACTGATAATGGGCTTGAGTATCTCTCAAGTGAATTCAATCAGTTTTGTAAGAAGGAGGGTATGGCTAGGCATAAAACAGTAAGGGAAACCCCTCAACAGAATGGTCTAGCCGAGAGGATGAATAGGACCATATTGGAGAGGATTAGATGTTTACTATCAAACTCAGGACTTCCTAAGTCTTTTTGGGCTGAAGCTGCCACAACTGCAGTCCATTTAATTAATAGGAGTCCTTCTTCAGCCATAGGGTTTAAGACTCCTCAAGAAATGTGGACTGGAAAACCTTCTAACTATGACTACTTGAGGGTGTTTGGGTGTGTTGCGTATGCTCACACCCGAACTAACAAACTGGAACCAAGAGCTATGAAGTGTATCTTTGTAGGGTACCCTGAGGGAGTAAAAGGGTACAAGTTATGGATTGATGAGCCAGGGATACAAAAGTGTATCATTAGTAGAGATGTGGTCTTTAATGAACATGAAATGGCTCGGGTTAAAACTAAAATACTTGAACCCACTCAAGATACTAACCCAGAGAAGATAGATCTTGAGGTGGAGCAACCTGACAATAATTTGAGAAAATTAGAAGGCCAGGATGCTGAGACTCAAACTTCCACTTTAGGTGATGAGGACCAAGGTGGAGTTAGTTCATACAACTTGGTCAGGGATAGAAAAATGAGGGTTATAAAACCCCCCAAGAGGTATGGTCAAGCTGAAATGACTGTTTATGCTTTGACCGTAGCAAATGAAGTTATAGAAATGGATCCTAGATCCTACAAGGAAGTCATGGAAAGTATTGAGTCTCATAAATGGGTACAGGCCATGGATGAGGAAATGGATTCTTTGAAAAAGAATCATACTTGGGAAATGGTTGTTAAGCCTGAAAAGGCTAAGCTGGTAGGGTCTAAATGGATCTACAAAAGGAAAGAAGGCATACCGGGAGTTGAGGGTCCTAGGTATAAAGCTAGGTTGGTAGCAAAGGGTTTCACTCAAAGGGAAGGGATAGATTTTAATGAAATTTTTTCACCTGTTGTTAAACACAGTTCAATAAGGTTAATTCTATCCTATACTGCTTATGAAGATTTACATTTGGAGCAATTAGATGTAAAAACAGCTTTCTTGCACGGTGAACTAGATGAGACTATTTACATGCAACCCCCTGAGGGTTATGTAAATGAGTCCAACATTGATCATGTCTGTTTACTTAAAAAATCATTGTATGGACTTAAGCAATCCCCAAGGCAATGGTACAAAAGATTTGACTCTCATATGTTGGACAATGGTTTTAAAATGAGTCATTATGATAGTTGTGTGTACTTTAGGCATTCCGGGGACCACATTATCTACTTACTCTTGTATGTAGATGATATGCTTATAGCATGTAGGGATGCCGATCTAATTGAGGAAGTCAAGTGTATACTGAAAACAGAATTTGAGATGAAGGAACTTGGACCAGCTAAGATGATATTAGGTATGGAAATAATTAGAGATAGGAAAAGAAGACTTCTCTATCTATCTCAGAAAAACTATATCACCAAGATCCTCAACAGGTTTGGCATGTCTAATTTAAAATCTGTTAGCACTCCAATAGGACAACATTCAAAACTGTCCATAAATCAAGCCCCCAAAACCGAGGAAGACATTAGATTTATGCAAGATATACCCTATGCAAGCATGGTGGGAAGCATCATGTATGCTATGGTGTGCTCTAGACTTGATTTAACCTATGCTGTTAGCATGGTAAGTAGGTTTATGAGTAACCCTGGGAAGCCACATTGGCAGGCTATGAAGTGGGTATTACAGTATTTAATTGGAACTCAGTGTCTGGATTTGAGGTTTAGAGGGGATGTGCAACAGGGGAATGAGTTAGAGGGATTTGTGGATTCTGACTATGCTGCTAATTTGGATACCAGAAAGTCTTTGACTGGGTATGTATTTATAGCATTTGGAGGGGCTATTAGTTGGAAAGCTAATTTACAATCTGTAGTTGCTTTATCAACAACTGAAGCTGAATATATTGCTATGACAGAAGCAATAAAGGAGGCTATGTGGTTAAAGGGTTTTTCACATGAGTTAGGCATATTTAAAGGGGCTATCACAGTTCACTGTGATAACCAAAGTACTATACATCTTGCCAAGAATTCAGTATACCATGAAAGGTCTAAACATATAGACATTCGACTTTATTTTGTGAGAGATGTAATAGCTTCTGGAGAGGTTAAAGTAGAAAAGGTTCCAACTGAGGAAAACCCTTCTGATATGATGACAAAATCCCTACCAGCTACCAAGTTTAGGCATTGCCTAAATTTGATTAATATGGGGAGCTATTAGAGCTCGGATTACTTTGCAGGAACAGTCTAGAGGAAGGAGAAGATCATTTTGCAAGGATAAAAGACTTGTCAAGGTGGAGATTTGTTGAAGATGTGTCAAGTTTTAAGTTTGTATTTTCATTAATTGCATTTTTTGTAAATTGATTAATGGCAAAGTTGTAATATTGAGTGATGGCAAACTTGTAATATTGAGTGATGGCAAACTTGTAATATTTGAGTTTATATATAAAAGGCTATAGCCTACGGGACGGAAAGAGAAGCAGAAGGAAAAAGAACTTTACCTTTCATTCGAAGGCCGCACGCTGTTCTGGAGAGAAACGAAGGGATTTTTTCAAACCCTAGTTTTTTCAAGATGAAATTTGAAGCTTGAGGAGATGATCAAGTATACAAGATGGTATGGTTTCGTTAAAGTTTAATACGAGGAAGCCAGTGAATATTTTGTACAGTGATCTATGATTGTAAGTGATCAAAAACTCAAGTTCTTTGATGCATTCTTCAATAATAAAGACTCCTAGACTGTTCCTGTCGTGGATGTAGACCATTAGGGTCGAACCACGTAATTTTCTGTGTTGATTTTACATTTCTTTTATTATTCTTGTTGTTTTTATTTCTGATCTTGCATGAGTACATATTTTCTTGGATTTAGTTGTCTAATATTCAATATTAAATTGCATATTACAACTACGCTAATTGGTTCTTGTTTGAGTATTTAATTGTTAGAGGCTGAAAATATAACAGTTTGGATCCCTGATTCTTGAACGTTGAAAGCTCTATTCCTTTATTTCCATCCCGTGGACTTCATAACTAGAGTTGGATTAATACATACTTCAATTGGTCTAGAAACCCTACTCGATCTCCCCTAAGCGCAGGATATATAGGCTATTAGGCTCCTCGATCCCTCATGATCCTAATTGCCTTTTTCAGGCCTCATTCTCATCTCTCCTTTGTCAATAGGTTAATGATTTCTTTTCTTATTTCTTCCTAAATTCCCTGTAGATCAAAAGAGTCCCAATTTATTCCCCCTAGCAATCCACAATTCATACATGCGACACCACAACTACCAATAGTCGATCTTCAAGACACGACTAGAAAAACTACTATCGATCATATATACTAGTGCTTAAGGTTTCGTTTGTTTTCATAATCATTTTCATCTCATTTCATTTCATATAATCATTACAACTTTTTTAAATTCTCATATAAAATAAAATAAACAATCAAATTTTTTCAAAATTTTAAAATAAAAATAATATTAAAAATATATATTTTAATAATATTTTATCTCAATTCATTTTATCTCATCTGTAAAAATAAACGAGACCTTAGGCTCACGCACTATACAAGCCGCATGTGAGTTTCAGTCGCTGTTCCAAAGCTATGTCTCCATTGCTACGCGTTAGGCATTGGTAGCTTGAAGCTTCCTCATCATCCTCAAAACTAGTATGCGTGGTGAAAGCAAAATAGAGCAAGTGTATTCTCTGGGATGCCGCCTAAGATCTTGAAAATCCGATCATAGCTAGCTAGCTAGCTAGTTGATGTTTTGTCATGTTCCTAGTTTTTTTCTGGATTTGGATTTGGAGGTAGATGTTAGAAAAAATTAATCTTTAAATGAAGGCCGTACCAAAATATATTGTTGATCACAATTCTCATGATTAATTTACTGATTGCTCGAGGCCTCCTACCGCAAACCCTTCAATAAACTCTTTGGACGTTAGAAAACATGCATGTGTTTTTTTTAATTTTTGCGGTTTACTCCTAGGCAAAACTCAAGGAACCTAAGTCGAGATCTTTGGTTCATTGTCCTTTTTTTTTTCATTTAATGCATATGCTATTATTATGAGGCTTTTGTTTGGGCTGGGGCACTCACCACTTGATCATCTTCTTATATTCATACAACTTCTACTAAAAGAAAACGTGTTAGGGAATAAATAATGGAAGTAATGGAATGAGAGAGCAAGTACCGATGGGGTCCTCACATGCTGGTACGTGGAGGGTGAAAGTTGAGAGAAAAGTGAGGAGACATTTGGAGGGGAGGGGAAGCTGCGGGAGATTTTTGGTGAAAGTGGAAGACAGGTGGGGGGAAAGTATGGCAAAAAGGAACCCAGTCGGCGCTTATTATCATCTTTGCTCACATTAATTACCTTGATGCACTCATGATTCCCTTGCCCGGCCTAGCTGCTTGTGCATAGCTTTCTTTGTACAACACCAATATATAATTTATCCAAAAGTTCTTAAAATTCTTAACTATTTAACGTGTAATATTCTTATAGAATTTAATGAAAGATATTATTTTATCAAAATATTATTAAGACTCTTGACTATTTGATGTATAACTTTCTTATAGAATTTAATAAAAGATCATGTTTTACCAAAAGACCCTTAATAAAATATAATTATTATTAATAATAATATTGAATATTATTAATTTGATTAGAATATAATTATTATTAATATTTTAATTAGTAGAACTATAAAATGTGATAAAAATAAAATTTTAAAAAATTATTAAATTAATAATATTATATTATTATATAGAGAGTAAATAGATAATGCAATATAGATGCAGACCAATGCTTATATTTTGCTGAAATTTAGATTTTTTTTAATCTTAATTTTTAATCTTTCTTTAATCTTATATTTTCTTTTTGTAAACAAATAAGTTATTGACTTTTTTATTTTTTTTATTTAAATAATTATATTAGGTGCATCCGGAACTAACACACCCGGGACTATTTCCTAGTGTGTATATATATATATATATATATATATATATATATATATATAATATACCTTATATAAGAAAAAGTATCTTTGCAGGTGATTTCGCAAATCGATAATATGACATAAAAGTATAGCGCCTTAGCATGATAACATGACCATATATAGATAAAAGATTTTACGAACTTTCATCTATTTTTTTTTTGGGTCTTTCATTTATTTCTTCCGTATCAATACAGAGTCACAGACTGATCTATTATTGGTGGGGCTTACAAATTAATTATCTCCCAAGACTTTCCACTAGAAAAAATGAAACATACACATGCTTTGAGATGCCATAATTCAACTAAGATCAGTTGAGGTATAGGGCTAAAATAGAACCCACAAAACATCGTGACATATTTTGGAAACTTGTAGGGAAGAGACCCACAAAGTTGTCAACCTAAAACCAGTTATATATCATGTATGACTCGGCAAAGCAAAAAGATATTATTCCAATGATCAGTACTGCAGCATAGTGCAATTAATTCGATTCCACTCAGTACAGAGATGGCAGCAATTCGGAGGCCTTAACATATGACCCTAGAAAGAAGCCAACAGTAGGCCCAGGCCAGGATTTTGATCCAGATCCAACGTTTCAAAACCGGCCCCAAGTTTCCCCCGAAATCCCCCCCACCCCAACTAAAAACAAAAAAGCCCTCATTACCAAATTCAAATTTCTCACACTATTTTTTAGTAATTATTTATATGAAGATAACATTTACTAGGCCAACGTACCTGTATATCCTTATGTTATTTGCAGGGTTCGACCCCAATGCATGTATCAGAATTTCGGGTTTTCTGGGTAGATCATGTACTTTTGAAATGCAAAACCGAGCTTTTGTGTGCACACATTTGTTCAATAACATTCCAGTTTTTAAATATATCATAGCTAAATCTTGAAAGAATCACTTGTACATATATAAGTACAACACGCATGCATACAGACGGACGCATACATATATATATATATATATATATATATATGATAAATATATTTACAGTTTTAGGGTGTGCATCATCTATGCATTTCCTTTAAAAAAAAATAAGTAAATTTGAGATTCTTATGAAAAAATTATTTTTTAATAATAGATTTCACTTTTTTTTTTAAAAATCAAGTACTGCACATAATTTATACACCCTAAAACTGTGTATCTTGCATTACTATTTTTTATATTAGTCTCGCTTGATTTAGAGTTGTTAATTATGATATTATTGCTGTAAGAGACTCGTAATTATTATGCAGATACGTCAGACGTTCAAAATCGATGGGCCATGCATGATAGAAATATAGGCTTGTCAATGATTTACATAATAATAATATGGAGATTTTCTTTCGGTATTCATTTTACTTTAAATAACAGCACTAATTGTCGTTTTTGGTTAAGAAAAACTCGGACCATTAAAAGCGCTAGGATTTGATCTAATTACTCATGCATGCTGTTTCATACTTTCATGCTGCAGGAGTAGACAATAAATTAAGAAAAATGAAGTGCTAGAATCTAAATTTAATATATGGCATATATATATATATATATGTTCATCCGGTCTATTTTGTGAGCTTGTAATTTATTAATACACAAAATAAATAATTAATCTAAAAGTCTGTCGCATCATTAATTAGCATAAAAAACAATAATATAATTTTTTCATAATTATTCTATATATATATAAATCTCAAAATAAGATAAATTTACAAATAGCAGAATTCTTTATATTAATCACGATATATAAGAGATCATATCAGTTGGCCCCATTAATTTACTTATTGGGATTTTGGTTTTTCAAGCCATTAAACTACAAACTCGTCGGACATTAATTTCCTTTATTTATTTGGTTATACTATTAGAAAATATAGAAATATATAGAAATGAAATTGGACTAGAGTTGCTTGATCGAACCTTCTTAAAACTTATGTTATTCATGTGTCCAATTCATAATGAATTGGCAGTGCAATAATACAGCAGTCACGTAGTTGTCATGATTGACACCCTTCTGCCATTTGTGTAACTTTGTCTCACTTTGTTATAGTTATAATATAAGCACTGATATCATTTAATTTAGAGACAAAGTCAAATTAAACAAAAGTATTAATTATTCGATGCCAATATTGTACGTACACACGCGCTTTTTGTGCCGTGTTGAATATTGCTAAAACAACTACTTATACGTACGCTAGCTACAAGACATATGGTATGGTAGAGATCATGCATTTATCAGTTTAAAAAAATAAATGGGCTGCAATCAAGAAAACTCCTTTTGAACTGCTCCCCCCATTCCCATCATCTTATGCTTGATTTAGCGTGTTGGCTAGAGCCAGTTGTTTAGTTGGAATTTTCTTGCGCTTGGCTAGTACTGATGAATTAATCAGATCAAGGCATATATATGCCTACCTATCTACTAGGCATTAATGTGAGTACAAGATGCCCCATTTAATTTATGGTGCTTTGCCACAAAGAAAAGCACGCACACTCTAATTAAGAAAGCTCATTTATGGCTCGCAGGATTATATCACTACAAGAAAAATGAGTATTTATGACGGATTATTTATAAAGAGAATGATTATTTACGATAAAAATAGATTCATTTTAATAAAAAATAGTCATATTTGTAAGAAATAACTGGTCATAAATAAACAATTTTCTGATCTTAATCAACAAATAGATTAATCAAATCGGGTAATGCTTAGCAAAAGAAGCGTTTCAAAATGGGTAAAAGAAAGTGGGTTCATATAGAAAATTGTGGGACAGTACTAGTTATATATGTGGTGTTTGTTTCAAGATTCAAGCCCAATTCGGTACTCTCATTTCTTAGTATCAACGTCGTTTTTACTGCAAGAATTATTATCACGTGAACTACTACTACTGCATTACCAACAGTACCAAGTTTGGCAAGGCAGTTCAGAACATGGTTAGGTCGTTTCACAAGTTTCCTTGAGAGCGTGAGCAACCCTTTTTTTCTTTTCATTATTTTAAAAGGTCCGAACTAAGACCTACCTCTCAATCCCATCTCACCCTTTACCATGCATAAGAGTAATTATTAATGAACAATATGTTTAGTTTTATTTTGATTTGGCATCTCCTAGACGGGACCATTAATATTCCTATGTTTTATAATGCTTGATATCTAATTCATTTGAACAAAGTCGTATAAATAACAACTGCATCAGGAAAACCTTTGTGACAGAAGCAAGTGCACAAATCAGAGCTGAATCAAAGATGTGAAAGAAAGCAAGATAATGATCGTCTAGGATAGCTCTCTTACAAAGCCGGCTAAGTGAAAGGATCCTAATGCAAACGCCAAAAACTGTCTCCCCTGATGTAAATCCACTAAAACCACATTGGCGAAGCCAATGTTTTCTAATTGTCTCTACCTCACAGTACCCTTGAGTCTTGACGCCTTCTTCCTCTCTTCCAAACCCTACTTTCCCCTCTCGTTCTCTCTCCTGCTATCTCTACTCTCTAGCTAATTGCCATTAATTCTGTATCAATTCTGCTCCATACCGAAATTCTTTGTCCTGGTGATCCCAATCTGTATTTTTCCTTCCTTCTTTTCTAATTAAATATACATAAACATATTCCACAACTAGGTCCCTGAGTATGGAATCCGGAAAACAAAGAGGCTCGGAAACTTCAAGCGAAGAGAATGATGGGCTAGAACAATTCAAAGACCACATGGGCAACAGACGCTTTTACGAATGCACATTCTGCAAGCAGGGCTTCACTAACGCGCAGGCCTTGGGAGGGCATATGAACATCCACCGCAAAGATCGAGCAAAGGCCAAGCAACGCGCATGCCCTTCGTTTTCAAATAAGTCGAACGAGGACTACAACGACATCCCTTCTAGATATATTTCACAGGTTTCAACCGAACCAGCAAAGTACTTTCCAGTTTTTGAGGCGCAAAGGAATTATCATATGCACTTTCAACCATCGGCATCAGACACTAGACACCCACAAGCTAGTGCTTTCCGACGTCAGAGCGATCATGTGCTCGCGTCGAGGTCCCAGTCCTGGGGTATGAACCAGGAACTTTTGCTTGCAGATTTGGGCCTCCAAATTGGCCCCATGCATGTGGTGGATGATGGAATGAAGAGGGCTGTTAACAAAGCTGATGAACTGGATTTGGAGCTTCGACTAGGTCACGATCCATATTGAAAGTACTGCTTTTTTTTTTTTTTTTTTTAATCTGTGAAGTAGTTAGATTCATATATGGTATTAATAACATATTATATACAACAAGCGGTGGACTTATTTTAAAAGCTCAATACACGAGTACCATGACAAAATGGATCTACTTCATGAAATTACTAATTTTACCCATGATCAGTTGTCTTCCTGCACGAAGATACAAGAGCATTGCTATTTTGAAAGTGAGAAGTAGATCAAAGGGATTCTTGTCCGAAATGGCACAAATGGAAGGGAAAGTACTCGAGATCACAATTTTTGAGGTAATTATATTATAACCTTTTTTTTTTTATGTCTTGTTCTTAATAAGTTTTTGGTTGTATATAAGTGAATGTAATCTTTAGGCTTCTTTTGATTATTATGCACCTATACATCGATCTTTAGCGAAATCCTTCAAAATACTATGATCATGAATTGCTTTTCCTTTGATCTCTTACTTTCCCTTCACCACATAGTAAAGTACTTCACATTGTTGAAAAAAAAATTAAACCGAAACCCACTAATTTTTTTATTATGAAAAATAATTAATTAATATGAAATCATCGTTTAATAACTATACCTTTCAAGTTCACATCGCGGTTCGTGCAAATAACGTTTAACATGTTATTTTATTGTAGTAATTAACAGCTAGCCCTAGAAATTATTGTTTAAACAATGTACGTACGTACGCTGGGTCCTTTTTTTATTTTATTTTTGCTGGGTTAATTTCGTTTTATTTTCTTATATCAACCATTTGGATCTTGTAGCATTCACATACATATATGCGACGAGCATCAGTACTGGCTCTAATCCCAAATCATGCGCGCAATAATGGCATATGTCAATTTTGTCGTAAGTGACTGGGTTGATAACAAATTATAATTAATTCGGTTTCAAAAAATTGAACTAGTTCAACGTACAAAAAAATGGATATTGGACGACGGCGATTCATGTCTTGATCATAGACTTGATTCTTTGAACTCATTGGTTCCTTGTGGCATCATAATTTAATTAATGCTAGCTATGATGCTTAATTGTCATGAGGCTGAGCATATACGAAGGATCAGTTTGCTAGTTTTCTTCCCATCTTTTACACGCGTTAGCTATGGAAATTTCGTTATTTTTAGATACTAGGCATGCATTGATTAGTCTAAAAATAGGTTTTGAAGGAATTTTTCTGCAAATTGTGTACGTTCTTTTCTTTTCTTTCATTTTTTCTCTCCTTTTTCTTCCTTCAGACTAGAAAGTTTTGCTGAGTTTCGTGATGATTGATGAAGAGTCACGGACATTAATAATGCATGATGAGAAAAGAATAGGAATGCTGTACAAGTGAACTGTAACTTCAAATTGTACACCTTGATCAGCATTAATAAATTAAGACAAAATACTTCAAACTTACTATGCAGGAGTAAAATATAGATGCGACCCTTTCTATATAAGTCAAATTATAGTTTATATATGTACGGATGTGAATCGAATGTGCCCCGCTCAAGTCAGTGATGGGTGGTCATACTGTAGTGAGATCAAATCATTCACACTCCCCGATCGATATTGTATATTGGACTACAATATTGCTAGCTGTTAATGAGCCGTAAGACGGATTGATGATCTCTTTACATGCCATTGCATTATAACGAATTTGAAATTCTGCTACCTAGATGCTTGTGGTTTGAGAAAACAAATATTGGAGACCAGTGGTATACTAGCTCTTATATATATGTTCTATTTTTTCTGCTAATTTTCTAACCCTACGGGGACCATGGCTAGCAACATGCAAGTTTCTCTCTGTTAAGAATAATAAGAGAAAAAGTAAACAAAAAATATGCTGGGATTAACTGGTCTTCATCGGCTAACATAAAGTGAAATAGCGGAAGTAAACAAAAAGAAAAAAAATCAACAATCACACACAGATATGTGGAATTCTCAATGTGAGCCTACGTTTATTGGTACAATCGGTTTCAATGAATTCGCAATCAACAAAAGTGGAGTACAAGAGATTAATTACAAAATTTTTAATTCCAAAGTCTCAATACACCCAATAGACTCTTGGAATTCTCACAAAAGGACCACTCTCTCTCTCTATAAATTTTCGGCTAATCAAAAGGTGTAAAAGTAACAAATACGATCAAACAATATGTATTTATACTGAAACAGTGTAGAGCCCCTTGAATAAGAACATCCACTTGAGTAGAGCATCGAGCGATGCTCGGGTTAGCATCCCGCTCGAACTGACCATCGAGCAAGTGTCAAGCGAACTCTCGAGTTGGCATTCCACTCTAGTTGACTTTCAAGTGGATATCAAGTGAACTCATGGGTTGTATCTAGTTAGAGTTGTTTGTTGAGTAACTGATGAGTGAACTCACTGTTTGAAGCTTCGCCTGAGCAGCAGAGACACCGCTCGAGTGAACAATCTATAGAGGTATTTTTTTAACAGGAATCTAGCCACCTCTCAACAAAGTAGAATTAATTACACACATCTATGAAATTGGAGATGATTTTATATGGATAAATACATAGCGGCCATAAGGTTTAATACAATATATAATAAATTTTAATTAGCGGGTAGGATCAGATTAAGAATAAAAAAAATGGTAAGCTTAATTGAAAATTCACCGAAAAAAGGGCAATGGGTCCGTATTAGCTGGAGTCATCAAATCAAGTCACACGCAGAGAAAACCAACTCCACACAAAGAAGCTCGAGTGCTCGACACTCTCTACCACTAAAACCCAGTTCTCGTAGCATTAATTTCTTGTCCCAAAGAATAATTAATTATGCAAAGTGATGATCGCCCGTTGGGTAATGGGTATAGCTATCCGAATTGCTGAGAGATTTGCAAATTCTTTCAAGTTCGAACAAAAGGAAAATCTGCATCGAGTTAAATGAAACCCGTGCGTGATTTTATCTAAACCAACGGGCCCATCTACTGGCCCAGGCCTGTCAAAAAGAAGTAAAAACAAATACGTAATACGTAGGAAGATGGACGGTGGGTTTAGATTATGAGAGTTTAGGGAACAGAGGATCCAACCAACTAGGCTAATGAACCTTTAATGGACTTACAAAATTTGGTAAAAACTACAAGAAAGGCCACCAGGGGATACATATGAAAACTGTGTTTTGTTGGATGGGCCATAACATTGCCCATCATCAATAAAATGATCTTACACCAAAAACAATGAATCGGCCAACGTGCACGACCATTCGGATTGAGGTTTTACATAATTACATGAATGGAGCACGAAACCAGCAGGGTCATCATCATGCAAATAAGAACATTCCAATTCTACAGTTATGGGCATGCGTGCAGCAAGTGAAATGAAAAGAAAGTGCGGTTTTGTCCTGAAGTATGAGCCACAGCATATATGAGCGCCCCTCCCCTCGAATCCCTGATTCACCCCGGCGCATTACACACACACGTGTGTGTGTATATATATATATATGGTGTCTGAATTACACTTAATAGTGTTCCTAGTATGAAGCTAGCTAGCTAGTTAGCTAGAAAATACGAGAAATTCTACATGAAAGTTTTACACTATATGCTTCCACCTAATCAACATGTAATTTTTATTTTTGCTTATATTTTAACTTGTAAATGTGTGTTTATATAAAAAGACAAAGATGATAAATCACATATTGATTAAGTATAATTTTGTGGTGTAAAGCTTTCTATTTCTCACAGGCCACGAGTAACAAGCACCCAAAGTCGCACACCATGTGCATGTCAACAAGATATTGACCCCCAAAAACCATGCCCAGCGAGAGGTCATTCTCATTTGCACTGTTGCTACTTTTGGCACTCTGGGCCACTCACATTTGCTTCATTAGAGAATTCCTCCTCGTCTTGCTTCGTTTGTATTCAAAATCCATCTCATCTTATCTTATTTTATCATTATAATTTTTTTAAATTTTCACACAAATCATTTCAATCCATCTCTATTATTTACAAACTATCTCAACCCATCTCAACTCATTTCTGAATTCGAACAACTCCACGTCCGAATGCCTTTATACCCAAGCAAACAAATGTGATGAGCTAGGTAGCATAGGTAGGAATTCTCAAATACTTGATCATCATCAGGTGCCTTATAATATGGTGAACATGATTGCTTCTCTGACGATCGTACGCGAGTGAAGGCTAAATATATGGTATTCTACTGATCAATAGTCGTTATTTTTCGAATTAAATGAAAATAAATTTACATAGCCAAAAAAATAAATAAATTATTATCACTTTGGCCCAGTATCTGGTAAAACGGAGGCAACCCTGGTTGGGGGGAATATGCTAAATACGTACACTCCCTAGCTCTTTAACAAAGAGCACAGAGGCAAGATAACAACAAATGTCGGCAGAGACGTCCGTTGTTGCTAATCTCCTAAGTCCTAACAATTCACAAGTAACAGATATGGCTCCTTTTTCGACACATGGGGTGTTTATATAAACATGTGCGTACGGTTTGGGCATGCATGTCCATATATTCTCTGCAAGGACCCCTCCACACAGCTCTTATTGAAGAGGTATGGAGGAGGTACAAAGGCGCTCATTCGCCATTTTTGACTTTCACCACTCTAATTATGTTTTCTGTCGTTGGCAATAGGCCATAGCTGATCATACTAATTTTCTCTTGCATGCAAGTATTTTAGAAATGGAATTCGTTAACAAAATCCCGAAACATGACTTCTCTAAGTTTTGGAGTATAGAGAAGTGAAAGATATATAGATCTACAGTACCATTTGGAGCTAGCACCTTAATTTCACTTTCACACACCACCAGTACGTAGAACCAAAAGTTGTCAATATACAAGCCAACTAGGGCATTGAAATCGATTGATCTCTTACGCAAATCCAACTACAACTATATATATATATATATATATATATATATACACACATATTCCCACGGCACCAGTGGCACTCACGGTACAAATATATACAAGATCATCGCTTTTTGGCAAGTCTCGAGTGTTGTACGTCCAAATGGTCCGAGTTTATCACTCATCTTATTTTACAACGTTTCTAGCTTCTAAGATTAATGGAGTCGTTCTAGTACTAGTACTCCCCTATCTTAAGGTCATCATGTTGCACCCCCCAATTACATTTATAACAAACCAAAAACGATCAATACCCTTCTATATATATTAATGTACTAATCGATTTTCTTTTAAAAGAGAGATACATTAAATTAAATCAAACTCAAAAGAGAAATGTTCTCCATCTCTATCTAAAGTTCACGTCATTCTTGGAGCGCGTGAAAGACTCTGCCTGGGTCTTGTGATTGCGTTGTTCAGGTTTGCGGGGATGCATGGCTGCTGATGTAGAGGTAGGTCGACGTCCTTACGTTGATCTGGTCTCTGCGGTACCTCAACCAATTCTAGAGATTTCTGTAACTTATCGGAGACCAAACTATGTTTTTTTCGAATAAAATATCCATCGCTCGTAAACGACATATGAAAAGAATTACTGATTTTTCAAAGGGGAGTTTCCTTTCAAATATTTGGGAGTTCCCATTGTATCGGGAAGACTTAAAATGGCGGATTTGAAAGATCTTGTTAACAAAGTGAGTAAGAAAACCAGTGGTTGGAAAATGAGGTTATTGTCCGTGGGTGGTAGATTAATTTTACTACGACATGTTCTTGCCAGTATGGTATTGCATTCTTTTGAGGTGTTACAGATTCCAAAAGCCATAGTTTCTTCTTTAAATAGATTGATGAGTTCTTTTTTTTTTAGAGAAAGTGAAGTAAGCAAAAATGGGTTACTTGGAATCAAATATGCCGTCCTACTGCAGAAAGGGATTTGGGAATTAGAAACTTGGATGATATGCATAGAGCATTACATTTAAAATTTGCATGGAAACTGATGCATGAGGCTTCTCTCTAGACTAATTTTTTTCGATTCAAATATATTGGGAATAGGCCTTTGATATTGTCAACTCATCTAAAGGGGTCTCAATTTTGGTGGATGATAGCAAATTGTATTCCTTTTGTTTTGAATAATTCAAAATGGAAAATAAATGAGGGGCAGGTATTCTTTTGGTATGATTAGTGGTTGGATCAGGGGATCCTTGCTGAGAATGTTTTGGTGGTGGAGCAACCATTATTAAAAGTGAAGGATTGTCATATCAATAATGGATGGAATATGAATTTAATAGATAGAATGGTGGGAAATGAAACTGCAGATAATATCATAAATGTGCTTAACAAAAGTAAGGAAGGAACATATGTTTTAATATGGACTAAATCTGAGAGTGGTGAGTTTACGACTAAATCAGCTTGGGAGTGTATTCGGATTCAAGGTGCAATTTTAGAGGGACACAAATGGATTTGGAACAAATTACTGCCAAAAAAAGTCTCAGTATTAATGTGGAAGGCCTTCCATGGAGCGTTGGCTGTGGATGATGGAGTTAGAAGAGTGGGGATTCCGTTAACTTCGAAATGTGATTGCTGAGAACGAGGTCAATACGAAGATTAGAACCATGTGTTATTCACTGGGGAGGTTGCTGCTGCAATATGGAAAAGATTTGGTTCATTATTGGGTCTGCTGATTGGTAGATTATGGTGTGAAACAACTCTTAGCTAGTTTCGACGTGTGTCAAATTCATCTCAAGTGGGGATTATACTTGGATTGTTGCCTTCAATTATAATATGGAAACTTTGGGAACGTAGGTGCATAGCACGAATAGAAGGTAGATTGGTTTCGGTACAAGCTTTGTGGCATTCTATCATACACTGGATTGGCGTAATTTCTCATGATGTTTCTCGGGTGCAAAGGATTTCTCAAGCCGACAGATACAATTTACACAGTCTTATGATTCCTCCCATCCCAATTCAAACAAACCAAATTCAACTTGTTTCATGGAAAAAGCCTACAGGTGATCGAGTTAAACAAAATACGGACGGAAGTAGCCTCGGGAATCCAGGGCCTTTGGGTGCAGGAGGGGTGGTTCGGGATATGTATGGTGCTCTGATTTTTGCTTTCTCTGTGAATATAGGACATGGTTCTAGTTCACGTGCTAAGCTGAGGGCTTTGTTGGAAGGTGTTAAACATTGTATACAAAAGAAATTTCCGTGCGGTAGATATAGAGGTTGATTCCAAGGTGCTTCTTTATTGGTTGCAACGTAATCGATGTGGCATTTGGTATTTAGAGGACTACTGGGAGGAGCTACAAACTTTACTTTCTGAGTTAAACTTCATAGTATCTCACATATTTAGGGAAGGGAATGCGCCTGTGGACTTGTTAGCGAGGAGGGGAGCAAGGGGAGGTGATTTTGAATGGGATCATATGACAGAAGTGCCATCTCAACTGTAGGGCTTATTGAGAATCGATAAATGGGGTCTCCCAATGCTTAGATGCAAAGGATCAAGTAGAAATGATAGGTATTAGCGTGTCATTTATGGGAGGAGCTTCAAACGTTGCTTCCAGAGTTAAACGTCACAGTATGTCTTAGTGTAGTTTATGTTTTTAGTAATTTATGTATAATAATTTTTTGCAGGTGCTCTACCGAAATGCTTTACTTGGTTGGTTATTGTCTTGGGTTTTAGATTTTTTTTTTTTTTTTTTTTTGCTTTATTTTGACTCTAATTTTTGGTCTTTGGAGTCCATGACTATGTCACGATTTTCCTCCGTCACAAGTGAGGACAGTTAATAAAATTAGGAAGGAGTCTCTTGTGGACCAGGGGCTCTAACTCTTTTAAATATATATATATATATATATATTAATGTACCCTTTTATATATATATATATATAGTACTAATTTTGTCTAGAAAAAAAAATTGTAATTTAGCCGTTAAATAACTCGTGCAGGCTGCTGAGACTAGCTAATTATCTCGTACCAAGGAAGATCATATATAAATTGCGGAAAGATTATCTCCTTGCCTAAACGTGTAGCTAATTAATTGTTAAAGGTCGTTGCGAAACCCAATACCGGGCGGCAGTGAATTAATCTATACACTAATCATACTGTCTTTCTGAAAATCCAGCCCACGGGATTTAAATGGTATTTGCCGATTGGTGGGTTATAGATATGCTCGAAACCAGCCTGATTCGACATTTCTTACGTTAGGAGAAACCCTTGTCTGCGTGCCTGGGACATGGCCTACAAAGGGATGGCCTTGAGCGAATAGCAAGGAGAGTGCGATTTCTTTATAGCTTGAATTTGGTGTTGATCATGAACCTTCTTTGCTTGGCTTTATCATTGAAAGAACGAATAAATATCTGTGGATTCAAGTACTGTCTCTCATGGAAAGAAAATAATGAGCTTTCGTTCTTTTTCTCTAAGAAAGAAAAAACTCATGATCTAAAAGCTAATTAAAAACCTGACTTGGAATTTAATTTTTTTTTTTCTAAATTCTCTCTCGTTCAGAAGTTGAGCACATTGAGATCAGGCTCTTTCTTGATGATGATCTATTTGCTGATATTAAGATTTCAGATGGAATTTAATTTAATTAAATTCGAAGATTACAAAGTTTTTTGTGTAGTAGTACTTAGCATACAATATTTAAGCAGCGTCATTCGTAAAAGCTAGCTGTTGACAGCTAGTTATATTAATATTACCAATTTATAATTATGATCTCTAAATTTTCCAAATTCATGGTAAAATTCTTAAGTTTTTAAGTACGTCTTGCATTTGATCATTTACAGTCGGTCCTGATCTTAGGGTTGCCAGCGCCTCAACATCTTCAACATGATCCACAACTCAGTTTATAATATTCCTACTCATTGCCGTACGTCATAAATTAAGTGCCCTGTCATCCCTTAAAACAACCCTGCAGGCCAAGTCCTATTAATCTTTACTTGCATATCAGTGAATTAGATAGCCCCATCTGCATTCAACTTTAGGACCCCCATAATTAGGGGGTTGCCATCTCATTTTCCTATCTTTATGAAGTTGATCTCGTGAACCTTCTGTAGCTTTGAAGCAGCCCAACCGCCCTGTCGATACAGCAAGTACTCCTTCCTTCCAATCTAATTAGGACCTTTCTTGAAAAGAAAAACATACTGAAAAGAACAAAACAAAAAAAAAAAAAAAAGAGCAATATCATGAACAGAAGATGAGTTTTTGTGCATATCCCATAATCACCCTCCCAAAATATGAGTAGCTAGAAAATCAAACTACGTACAAAAGACTGAAAAAGCATTTGCCAAATTTTCTTAAACTGCGGGTAAGAAATCAGAGCATGGTATATATTATAAGCAGTACTCTTCCTTGCAACAGTCGCATATATGGATTGAAACCCATTTTTAAATTAAAATACTTTTTAACTTTAACAAGCATGTGCTTAGGGTTCAAGCTAGGTCATTGTTTGAAAAATGAAATTCTATATGCATATTGCATGGTGAAATACAGTGGATGTTCACCGCATAAATTTTTGATTGGACAAATTGATAGGTGACCCACCACATAGGCAATTATGCTCAAGTTAGGCAAAGATAAGTATTTGCATGCTCATCATCCCCATCCCCCTCTCGAAAATACGTGCCGGAACTCGATCGACTTCCTAACAGATGAAAAACTTGGTTTCCGATAGGGAATATAAATATTATTAATGACAAATATACTGACAAGCCATTTTGGTAAAAGGAGTCACACAAAAGACTTCGATAAATTTGAAGTGATGCCTAATCGGAATATGATCGGTCGATACTCCCAAGGGACCCGACACTTGACTAGCTACAATACTTTCAGATGTTCGGTGCTTATCCAACAGGCAACCCGGCGATTGGCGCCGCCCATTATTAATAGAGATTCTGATATTCATGATCAAATTAGTTTTGTTTCAACAAAATATCCATTAGAATTAGAAAATGTATGCTCAACTCGATGGTCTATATGTTGGCAGGCATGATTCTAGATTTTCAAAACTTTATGTGCAATATCAGCTATACATTAAAGCTTCTTTTTCCCATTTTCTTTTGATAGGATTATCAAATTTGGTAGACCCGAATTTTCTTATGGAGGTATATATATTTGTATTGATCTATTGTGTGCATGCCCTAGCTTCTCTTTTTCTTACATATTCAAAGAGAATATCTCATTGTCTAATCTGCCATCCTAGTACCAATTACTCCTACAATAGCTAGTAAGCAGAACACGCCACTTATATATTTACAAGATTACTCCTTATTAGTTGTATGTACGTGTAGAATTAACCAGTAGTACTATTTGTCAGTTGCCCTTTCCAAACACAACATATATGGTGAAATTTCTCCTCCACAAAAGCTTGCTCGCACACCATGGTTGGCTTTAAAAGTGGAATCATTATTGTCATTGTGAGGGAGGTCGTTCCCAATATCAAGCCAAACCACATGGGTCCAACCCACGAGGCACCGATGGGTCTAAGGCTAGCCCAATAAAAGGAAAGTGCTAAGAAAGGATAGGATGGGCAGGCCCAGAAAAGGCGAGGTCGGCCAGGAAACCCAAAAAGAAACAGCAAAGTAGCACATGCAGGACATGGACCTTGGGTCAGAAGGTCTGACACTACTACTGGCCGACAATCCATATACACAAGGTCAGGGACAACCCTGGTCCCTGAACATTGACGACTGGATAGACTTGGAAGGTTGCATTGACGGAGAACAAATATTGATGACTGGATAGACTGAACATTGACGACTGGATAGACAATCCATATACACAAGGCCAGGCCAGGCCAAGACCACGTCGCATTTAATGAAGGACGGAGATGGACACGCCACAACATGAACCCTGGGCTGTCAATGGTTGCACGAACAAGCATGAATGACCTGTCGCATGGCAAAACGTTTGAAGAGGGCATGACCTGAGTACGGAGTGACATCACCATGATCGGCTTGCCAGGGGACCACTCCAACCAGGTATATATACCTCCTTAACTGGGGCAGAAAACTCTCTAAGCACTCACTACGCTTAACGAGATTTCTTCTCATACGAGATTGAAGAGAATACTCCTGGACCACTTGATTCACTACCATCATTTGAGCTCCATTAAATGATAGATTGAATACCCAAGTTGACTTAGGCATCGGAGGTGTTTCTACTACCCCAAGCCCTCATTTCTCCATATTCGCAAGAACAAATCAATAATGGCGGAGTTGCTTGGGTTGCAAAATACGACATCAACAGTGGCGCCATCTGTAAGATCTTTTATATAGAAGCGTGTCCTTCATATGCTAGCAACGACATGTTCCCAAACCTCGCGAAGAGAAGAAGACCAATTCGGGACCATGGAGGTGACTCTTCGAGATGGGAGACACGATCAATAAGTTGATGGAAGAAGTGGGAGGTCTCCGACAAGAAAATGTGACGCTACGAAGAACTAACAAAGAGCTGGTAGAAAGAGTAGAACCCAGCCACAATGAACACACTAAGTCACAATGCGCCCCAGAGGCAAACACAACCAAAGGGGAGAGGCGCCAGATGCACCAAGAGCTTGGGGATAAGTACGTCGAAATGGCCAAGCAGATGGGCGCGTCATCTTCCTTTGATCAGTTGCTCACCAGTACAGACCTACCGTACAGTGCGGAGGTCATGGTTGTCCCTCTCCTACTCAAATTCAAAGTTCCCCAAGTGAAAGGGTATGACGGGTCCAAAGACTCGCTAGAACACTTGAAAATATTCTAAGCGCACATGACCCTCAATGGGTTTCCAGACGAGATCTTATGCCGAGCCTTCCCACTAACGTTGAAGGGAGCAGCAAGGGCACAGTTTGAATCCCTACCACCAAGGTCTATTGACAGTTTCAACAAATTGGCCCTCCTCTTCCTAACACAGTTTATGGCAAGCCGAAAAAGAAGGCGCCCAGCTGCTTACCTCTTGATAATAAAGCAGCGTGACGATGAGAGCTTCAAGGCGTACCTCTCCTGATTTAATCAGGAGTGCATGACCACTGACAACCTAAACGAGAAAATCACATTGGCGGCCCTATTGGGTGGAATTTGGCCGCGAAATCCATTTACGACTGAAATAGCACGAAAGACCCCTACAACTCTAAGAGAGTTCATGGATCACGTCGAGGCTTCATCAATGGCGAATATACCATCCAGGCCTTGACGGCCCCCAGAAAAACAGAATTGGAGCAGGCGGATATGAGAGCCGCAAGGCTAAGCAGCGGGGTGAACCTTGAAAAGAATAAGAAGGGGGCCCAAGAAGCCAAACGAAGAAATGAGGCACCGACTAGGGCATATGGCAAAGGCCGAGCACATACAAGTATGACCGTGGAGGGGGAACGCGTCCCGAGCACGCGCAAGGGGCCTCAGCAGGGACGGGAGAACGACAAGTACCGAACCTACCACTGGATGGACAGGAACCGCATCGAAGATTGCTATACACCAAAACAGAAAATGGGAAGAACTTGGTAGCTTGCTAGACCAACAACGCCAGTAAGATGAACGGCCGACACGATGGGCGAACGAGCGCCTGAGACCCCGACGAAGTGAAAGCTTGAGGAGAAGAAGGATCAGGAGGGCAGACTAGAGGAGCCCGCAGTATCGAAGCCTGATTAAGGCAGACAACCCAGTCGGAGAAATCCGCGGAGTCAAAGCCCGTGGGGTACTATGAGGGAGGTCTTTCTCAGTATCGAGCCAAACCACTCGAGCCCAGCCCACAAGACACCGATGAGTCTAAGGCTAGCTCAGTAGAAGGAAAGCGGTACGAAAGGATAGGATGGGCTAGGCCAGGAAGGGCAAGGTCAGCCCAGGAAGCCCAGA
Organism: Juglans regia; assembly: GCF_001411555.2. NCBI lineage: Eukaryota > Viridiplantae > Streptophyta > Magnoliopsida > Fagales > Juglandaceae > Juglans > Juglans regia. The sequence goes on along the minus strand of NC_049907.1, from coordinate 39,995,177 downwards.
AAGGAGCAACAATGTAGTATGCACAGGACGTGGACCTTGGGTCAAAAGGCCTGACACTACTATTGGCAGACAATCCATATACGCAAGGTCAAGGACAATCCTGGTCCCTGAACACCAACGACTGGACATAGTTGGAAGGTGGGTGCTCCTGGCCAAGACCACATCTCATTTAATGAAGGACAGAGACGGACACTTCCCGACATGAACCTTGGGCTCAACAGTTGCCATGATCATGCATGGATGACCTGTCGCATGGTAGAACGTTGGAAGAGGGTACGACCTGAGTATGGAGCTACATCGGCACGATCGGCTTGCTAGGGGACCACTCCGATCAGTTATATATACCCCCTTGCTAGGGCAGAAAACTCTCTAAGCACTTTTATTTGAACTCCATTAAATCATAGATTGAATACCCAAATTAACTTAGGCATCAAAGGTATTTCTTACCATCTTGAATCCTCATTTTTCCATATTTGCGTGAATAGATCAACATTCACGAAATTGCTTGAGTTGCGAAATACGACATTATCTATAGCCAAAGTCGGTGAAAATCTTTAGTCCCCAGATTTGACAGACAATGCGTGTCCTTTGGACAAAAGGAATCTTCAAGAGGAAACATATATACATGGGTGGAACGAAACCATGTACCCCATTAACCTTCTCACAAGAAGATTGAAAAGTAATTATTCGGTTTACGCAGGTTATCCATCCATCTCACAGCTAATTGTTAACATAAAAAATAAAAATAAAAATAAAAAGGATTTGAGAGTACTAGTACTGGCCAAAACGATTATCTTGAAGATATATAACAGAACAAAATTAATTACTTTATAGTCAAACTAATTCCCAAAAGCAGAACATGAATGATTGAGAATCAGCACTTAATTTAAAATTAGCACTGCTGTGGCCTCTCCTCACATTCAAAAGTAGTACTTTCTTTTTCCTTTTTCCCTGCATGCCCTTTGCTTTATAGTTTGATTAAATAATTTCCATGGTGATGGTTAAAGTCTTCATTTTGCATGATTAGATAGATTAATGTTGAGTGGCTTACTTTAGGTACACGAGTCGAGTCGAGTCGAGTCGAGTCGAGACACCAAATGCCTCCATTCATGTATTCATAGAAGTTATGTTCCCAGTGCAATGTATCCTCTTGCTTTGACTTGTCCTAAACTCCACTTATTCCAAAGCACCGCCCCTAATTCTGACATTCTCCTCTCGTGTCTCGTCTGCATCCACGTACTATTTTTCTAACAACGTATACGAGTGATTAATTTCCTCTTGATTATGACCTGTCGTATCAGTACTAGTCTGGAAATTGAAGCCAAATAATTATGAGAACGAGGAAAAGGATAATAACATTGTACGTTGATGTCATTCAAGTTTATGCCACCGAGAAAATTATATCATAGCAATTTTCGCTATGCATGGACGTTTCAGACCAGTATATAGTACGTTACATAAGGTAAATCCAAACTACGACAATTTCAAATTCCGGGTACATATACGTATTCGTATACATATACATATACATATATAGATATATAAATTCTATTCATAAACCTCTCACATATATATATATATATATATATATATATAGCCCCATCATCCAAATAAAATAAAAAAAAAGTACTAGTAATTGCCCCTCGTTCAATTAAGATTAATAGGCCGACACCCTATTTATGATAAAAGTAACATAATTATATATGCCCCATTAGCAAAACTTCCAAGAAAACTATTATCCCGCATAAAAGCCAGAACCAGGGAATAAAAAAATGAATATATTCATGTAATTCCAAGGTTTTTAGGCTGATCGATGGCGGCCTATATATATATATATATATATATATAATCAGGATGTATGCATGTGCTGATCATGACTATTATATATAATATAGCTTGGTTTTGTACTTTCTTTATGTTTTTTAAGTAACCTGGAACGAATTAATTATTTATCACATTTCAAAAGGCTAACTTTCCGTGGCGCAGGGACGTTTTCCATTTTCAAACTTCTATTATAATTTATAATTAAATATTAGTACTCCCTCGAGCAGTTTTGCTACTTACAAGTGGCGGTAGAAAACCGCTAGATAATTTGCTGACGCCACTCAACCGATTAAATAAAAGAAAAGAAAGTTAGGAATCCCGTTGAGAGCTCCCGATCACTTTTTTTATTTATTTTAGTTTTCTTTTTTAATTTAGAGATTAAAAAAATATTATTTAATAATATTATAATTTTTAAAATATATATATTTAAATGCATTCAAAAATAATGTGATAAAAAAATAAAAACCTTAAAATTAACCTAACGGGAGCTCTCAACGGTATGTACACCTACTCTAAAAAAAAATTTATTTATTATTTTAATTTTTATCATTTTTATTATTTTATAATGTGATATTATATGATAAATTTATAAATAAAATATAATAAATAATTTTTAATTATTTTATATTATATTATAAAATAATAAAAATTAAAATAATAAATAATATTATTAAAAAAAATAATGCTGGACATTAGTCGGAAGCTGCAGCATACTCTTAAAATTTTTTTTGTTTTTTTAACTCAATACAATGTGTTGAGGATGTAGACTGATGTTTTTCATTTCTCGTTTATTATTTATCTTTTCCTATTTTTTCTTTCTTCCTGATGGTACTATTCCTTGAAGTTGAGTAGAGAATGGAAGCTGGAAAGATAAATAGGGATTCCTCGTTACAATCGACAGTTTGAGAGGTAAGAAAGGCAAAGCCACTCCTTACCGCTTCTCTACCCCCCAGCTGAACTTTTTTTTTTTTTTTTTTTTTTGCCTTCTATCTTTTGCAGTAGAAACGCCAACTCACACCCACATCATCCAAAACTCTCAAAGCACCTCCTTACGTTTCTTCATTGGAAACCATTTCTCTAGGCAAGGGATAAGAGGACCATTTCTCCAGCCAACAAAATTATTTATCTTCCTATCTTTTTCATCACTATAAGAGGAGGCTGCGTCGCGGAGAAGACAAAAGGACTTTGTAAGTTGGAAAAGACTACTCTGTAGAGAAGACGAAGCCTTTTTTTTTTTTTTTGGGAGGTTTTTTGGGGGGGGATGGGTGTTGGTCCACGCGAGAGCCGCGGTTCCTCCCCTCGGTTGTAACCAGCATTTTTCAAATTTTATAGAGTAATTCTACATACAACCGTGAAGTGCGTAACCGTCGCGTAATCGCTTTGAAAAAGAGTGGGGTCCACTATTAAAAATTTAATTTTTTTCACGTGAGTCCTATGTTTTATTCATTTTTTTCAAAACGATTACACGACGGTTACGCAATTTACGGTTGTAAGTATATTTTCTCAATTTTATATAGCAAGCACGCACCTTAGCTTGTTTTGTTACAAATATTTGTTCCGTCCGTGGAAGATAATTGGCAGCTAATTCCATACGTGTCGACGAAGTTAATTAATTAAAATTTAAAAGTTAAAATGGCCGCCAGCTAGCTAGGTAGCTAGTTTCAGTAGTACTGACTGATCAAATAATGGCCATCGGCCTGATTTCTTATAATCTTTAAAAAATGATAGGATTACTATCTATTTATTATTTTTTATATTTAATTATTTTTTTAATTTTTAATTTTATTTAATAATAAAAAAAGTGATTATTAATAAAATTATGTTTTTTTTAAATTTTTTTAAATAATTAAGAATATTAAAAAAATAATAAACCGATTGCAAGAGTATCATTAGCCATAATATTTAGCCCTTAGTGATCGTCGTCGTCGTAGTAGTACTTAATTCAATGCCAAAAGTAAATTTTCAGAAACATCACGAAGCATTAATATATAATGGCAACTTTAATTGAAAAGCATTGTAGAACGGATGATCCACATTCACAACACTACTGCCCTGATCTGAAGCAAGTCATATCAGTCCCTTGATTTACACGAATATTAATATTCTCCCTCATTTTATATATACATATATTATTCCTAGCTAGCTAGCAGCTTGTCGGTGAAATTTAACACTAATAAGCTAGCTAGGTCTGCTGAGATCAAGAACTTAAAAAGAGCTAGTACTCTAATTTATGATGCATATATGCATGCATGCATGCAGCTCCTGCGGCCAGCGTTGATTTTAAAAAGTTTTATTATTATTATTATTATTATTGTACTCCATAATATATGCGATATATGTGCACTGCATACGTGTACTGTGTGGTTTCTTATTCGATATCGATATATTCGTCAATATTCGATATCTAATTTCAAGATCATACAGATCAGTAATTAATGACTAATTTAAAGCATATTGTCTATACATACCATGAAAATTCTAGGTTTAACTCACAATTACGTACGTACTAGCTAGTACTGCATGCGTTTTTATTATAGTATTTAACTAATAAAATGTAATAAAACATAAATAATTCATCATAAATAATTCATTCAATTTTTATTATTATTCATTATATATTCTACACATTGCTAAATATAAGGAGGATTTAATGATTTAAATGAAATGCGCAGTTCATGGGAACTTTATATTAATATATGACCTTTTTTGGGGTAGAGACGTGGGTCAATGTTTTTTTTATTTTTATAAGAGATATTTCCTGAAGTAGAAATGCCGGATCTACAAGAACCAATGCCGATTTAACAAGAAGGAACAAAATCCGACTCTTCCCATGCATGTACCTACTATATATCCATACCCACGCGCAGGCTGCTTCCCTCAAGTGAAGCGTGCGCGCGCGCGCCTGGTATTCTTTCGGCCGGGGCAGTATGCATGGGGACCATTGAGTCGTGAAGCATGTGCATGCGTCACATTGCCAATGCTGTTATTGTTAAGGGTGATGCTACAGCCCCCGCTGGGGGCTCCGTTGGGGTGTAGTGTTATTTTATATGTGTTTTATTTAAGTAATTTTTTATATAGATCTTTTATTATTTTAAAATATTTTAAAAAAATAAAATAAATTTAAAACATCATTCAGAAAATATTTTCTTAATTAGAAAGTAAAAAAATATAAATTAAAAAATACTTTCTTAATCATGAAGTAAAATAAAAAATTATAAAAAATATTTTTAAAAAAATAAAATAAATTTAGAACATCATTAAAAGCACTTCCTTAATTAGAAAGTAAAAAAAAAAATTCATTAAAATATACTTTCTTAATCACGAAGTAAAATAAAAAAATATTTTTTTATGATTTTTTATTTTACTTCGTGATTAAGAAATATGATTTTTTATTTTATTTCATGATTAAAAAAAATATTTTTTAATAATATTTTGAATTTTTTTACTTTTTAAAAATAGTTAAAATTATTAAAAAAATCTATATAAAAAATAATTTGAAAAAAAAATACATAAAAAATACACTAATCTCTAGCGGGAGATATAGCATTTCCCTATTGTTAAACTCTCTACACAATTTGAAGAATTAAATGATAAAGGAGTTGCGTCTCAAAATGCACTTTGCGCTGTACATGAACTCGATATAGACCCAAATTTAATTGCATTAATGTCGCCTTCTTCTTCTTCTTTTTCGTTTTCTTCCTTTTTATTTATTTATTTATTCTTTTGTTGAAACGGGAGAGCTATTTATATATATATATATATATATATATATATATAATCATTTAGAGTTTTCTTAGGAAATTTTCCTCAAGCTCTCTGTTGAAGTCGTGTTTTGGAGTTCAAACAGGGCACAGTTGTCAATCCTACCTTATCTGTAACAAGAAGAGAGAATGGACTCCGGTGACTTCCAGGTTACTCTGAAGTCAAAGTTAATGAAGAATTCAAATTTGATAGGAAAATTTTAAGGGACTAGAGAGAATGGTAAAAACTTCAGAGAACATTCTCATGAGAAGAATGACTGTTATTTATACCTAACTTGAATTCTTTTGTCGAGGGAGGTCGTGGGGTGCCAGGTTATACTTGACCTGCCATCACTCCCCTTTGCTGTGATAGTGTGTCAGTCTGTGGCTCAGATTGCCGTGGGAGGTCGTAGCGTGTCAGGTCGTGTTCGGTCAAACCTGTTACCACCATCTTATTGAGTCAGGGTGTCAGGTCGTGGTTGAGCCGTCCTTCATACTCTGACAGTACGCCGTTGCGTGCTGGGTCTTCTAACATGTGCATTGACCGCGACGTGCCCACGATCGAGCACATCCTGCCGTCTACATACAGTAGAGTAGTTTGCATGGTACCTCATTGCAAGGTTCAGTAGTCCATCAAGTCCCGAGACGGGACTCTTGGCATATCCGCACAGTTATGGACTCAGTGCGGGGTCACCTAGTCTGGGCTTCCCGTCCACGTTAGGATCTCGTTCGAGGGCCTAAAATTCCCCTAACTCTTTGGGCCTGGGCTCTATTGACATCCCCCTCACACTCCCGGTCTTAATTAAAATTAAAATATAAATATGGGAGATGTCAATGGCATCTATTAAACATAGTTTGCGACCCAGCTCACTCTATCTTCCCGAACTATTTATGTATCTTGTGAAATTCACAGCAGCCCTCGTATCCAACTGACACCGAATGTGTGTGGGACACGCGTGCGGGTGTCATAGCCCGCTTTCTCTGAAAATTATAAAATGTTAGATGATCTACTCGATTATCTTATTGTTTTATTCTAAAATAATAGGGAAAAATGATATTCCTCTACCCATATATGACAGATTATGAATCTATGTAATGAAATATTATTCAAAACAATTTATAGAAGCGTATCCTTTTCTAGAGCAGCTCCTCACGCCTTTACGTTGTTCAATCAACCACGACAAATTAGACAGTCATTTCCTTATTTGTGTTTTCATAATTATTGTAAGAGGATCACTATTAGGAATCCTACCACATCTTCGATCTATCATTATTAATATATGAACTGCTTTGGAAAAAATAAAAAAAATAAAAAATCCCAAAATTCAGTTTTTATCTTCTTTTTTTTTTTTCTTGTTAATTTATGATCTTAAAAGCCGGATAAGGTAAAAAAAAAGTGATGTGAAGTGATGTGCTGGTGTGGGGCTGATGCATAGCATTTCTCAAAAAGAAAAGAAAAGTAATAATACGAGAGAATTGAATGATCAGTACCATTGAATTGAGCTTGAGTACGTACGGTCTGATCCTGATCATCATAATTAATCGTCTTGTTAAAATTAAAACTGATATCAATATAGCATATATATATATATATATATATATATAGGGAATTAATATATGACTCTTATTCTTACCAATCTTTTAGAATATAAGTACTCGATCGACCGACACAATGTTTGAATTTATACTAACAAATCTTTCGTCGATATATAATTCGGGTGGTCGTTATTTCGATCTAGAGGCAATGAGAAAGCTAAGTACTGTCACTTACCGGCCGGCTTAAGAAGCTAGCAGGCCATGCATGCAGTCAATTTCAACCAATTATTAATTAAAGCGGGGACCTTTCTTTAATGGAAAATGTTACATGTTACAAAAAAAAAAAAAAGCATATTTTTCTGCATCTCATGAGTTATTAATAATGATGGGTCACATATTGATATTGATATATAGTTTTTTTTTTTTTTTGACAATCGCATGCAATTAAAAAAAAATAAAAATAAAAGAACTCAAGCGTTGTCGCGTTGTTAATGTAAAGCTAGCTAGCTAGCGTACGTGTGCCATTTGCAAATTCGCATCCAATTAAAGGTCGAGGAAGTAATCTGTCATACGTGATTCTCATTACGAATTTACGAGCTATCTCGACATAGGACTGTAAAATGAACAGGTTATTTGACAAACAGCTTGAATTCGATTTGATTAAATTCAAAATTAACTCGAATTGTATATTAAATAGGTTGTTCGTAAAAATAAAATTAAGCTCAATTATTAAACGATACAAACTCGTATAAAACTTGACCAACTCAAATAATATTTGTGAATAAACTCATATGAAGCTCAACTCGACTCGTCAGCTCGACTCGTATATTTTTATACATATATAATACAATAACCAAATGTTATATATGTATATAGATTAATTATAGTGACTTATATATAGTTATAGACTTTCTTCTACATATACTATAAATTTAATTTATTATTAATAAATCATAATGATATATTTATCTTATTCTTATTAAATATTGAATTGTCATATAACAAGTTATGCTTACAGGCAATAGGCTATAGGCTATAGTCATAACTTATATATTAACTTATCACTTATCATTCTATAAAATATTATTGAAGATTTTACAATATTGTTATTAATCTATCATAATATCATTATTAAAGACTTATCACTTATGATTCTTAGATTTTATCATTATATATTCTATGAAGTTACATCATACTTATGATTCTATCATTCTATAAATTACTATTAATAACTTATTACTAGTTATTAATCTTATTACTTTATATATGATTAATCAATAATCACTAAACTCTAGTAATATTGTATTCATAAGATTATATAAACGATAGTAATATGCATGTTTAGTGTTAATATCTATTATTACTAATTAATAAGATCATACTACTAGAATACTAGACTAGTGTCTATAGAGTATTGTGCAGTGACTCTAGTGACTAGTAGTAGTAGTTTAGTATTAATTGTTACATAATACATATGTATTATAAGTTACAACTACAAGCATAAATAATTGTTTTATTTTATGCAAATATAAGACTATAGGGTATCAATATTTAAGTATCAATATACTCATTTTGTAGTTAATATATGTATTAGTATAATAGTATTATTGTATTATACTAACTAATATAACTATAATATTATATTATGAGTACTAAATTATAGTGTTGGATAAAATATAATGTTAGACAACTTTATATAATTAAATACTATAAATAAATATAGTTTTTTTTTACAACACTACTTGCTAGTTTTAAAAATAATAGTATATAACAATTAACATGTATTATAATTTATAGGCTATAGTATTTTTTAAATAGAATAATATTTAAATTAGTATAGACTTATAGTATTTAATTTTGTACTTAACCTAAATTGGTCCTGTGAGGGCCTCAGGCCGTTGGATTAACCAAAGTATATTATAGAAGCCGTTGATTCCATTACCCTAGGGTTACAAACTTACAGTTTTTAGACTATTTACTAATTATTTTTGCGTTGTTTCATTCTCAACTCTCAAGTCTTAGATTCACACTTCGACTCACTCCACTTTCTCTCATTCGGCAAGCCCATCGAGAAACCCTAAACTCACACTTCGACTCACTCATTCCCTTCTCTCATTGCATGGAATGATGGAATCAAGGGTTCAATCCTTGATTCTTGAATGCTTGCAGCCAAGGATTCTCGAGGGGTCTCGAGTGATACCGGCTGCAACTGCTAGAAACCCTAGCAAATGCAGCCGGTGGCTATATTTTTGGGGAGCCGTGGCTGTAATCTCAACCTCTGAGATCGCAACTGGTCCTCGACAAATTGGTCATTAAATGCATGCATTTATGGCTCCCAACCAACTCAATCCCTAATTCTATGGTTCATGGTTCCCTGGTTGGTCGATTCGTCTGTCTATAAGTTGATTACCCTAGTTATTTTCATGTTTCTAAGCATTTGGTTGGGATTTGGGAACTTGGCAGATTTGATTGATCTTATCTAGTTATAGTTTTATTTGAGTATTTTCGAGAATTCATTCTAATTCTATCTTAACTCTTTATACATTGTAGTATTGTTAGTTGTTACATTGTAGATCTAGATCTAATCATCTAAGTACACTGTACGCCGAACTCCTAAGTGGCCAGTGGTGTGACATTGTTTTACCATACATCACCAATCATCTATGCATGCTTTTGCAGTTTTGTGATTGTCCAATGTCCATCACTTTGATTGATAAGTTTATACTTTATTTATTGTCCAATGTCCATCACTTTGATAGTAATTGCAGAATATGCCTTGTTAGGGCCTTAGGCTGTTAACTTCTTCCTATATTGATTTTGCTATCATTTACAATTTTACAAATATCTATTTCGAGTTTTATATTTCATATCTAAAAATTGTGAAAAAAAACCTTCTGAAGAGCTTGCCTACATATCTGTGCTTGAAGCAAAATTTTCAGTTCGCTGTGAGTTCTCTCATGTTATTTGCTATTTAATGATGCTTTATGTTCTTTCTTGAACTATTTAATGATGCTTTTATTGTTCATGTTTTGGTTGATTAATCTGATCCTATGGTGATTTTGGCCTTAATCATTGAAAGATGCTTTATTCAACATGTCTTGTTGATTAATCTTATCCAATCTGATTTGTGTTTATTTTATTGCTTCAAGTACTTAAATATGCCCTCATGAACCTGTTTTGTTTTATTATAAATTATCATATATGGTTCTTACTTCAAGTATTTAATTACAGAATCTTTAACATGTTTTGTTTAATTAATCTTTTACAATCTGTTTTGTATTTATGTTCTTACTTCAAGTATTTAAATATGCTTTCTTGAAACTGTTTTGGTTGGTTATAAATTATCCTACCTAGTTCTTGTTTCAACTATTTAATTACAGAATTTTTAACATGTTTTGGTTGATTAATCTTTTACAATCTATTTTGTGTTTATGTTCTTACTTCAATTATTTAAATATATTTTCTTGAACTTGTTTTGGTTGTTTATTAATTATCATATATGGTTCTTGCTTCAACTATTTAATTATAACATCTTTAATATGTCTTAGTTGATTAATTTTGTACAATCCATTTTGTATTTATGTTATTGCTTCAAGTATTTAAATATGTTTTCTTAATCCTATTTTGGTTGGTTATTAATTATTATATATGGTTATTATTTCAATTATTTAATTATGTCATCTTTAACATGTTTTGGTTGATTAATCTAATAAATCTTATCCAATCTGTTCTGTGTTACATTTTCTTTCTTTAAATATGAAATGGTGTTGTGTTTATCATGTTTTGGTTCATAAAATATTTTCTTTCTTCAAGTATAAAATGGTGTTGTGTGTTTATGAAATAGTGTTCTTTCTTTATCCAACTGTTCTATATTTATGTTGTTGAGGTGCCTTGCTTTTGGAGGCACATCAAGCCACCAAGGCATGAGTCTACTGAAACTATTCGAGTTAAAATTGTTTGACTCTAATACCTTTTAGTTGATTATATCAACTGTATTAGCCTTGCCTTTTAGATGCACATTGAGCCATCAAGGCAATGTTATATAACAAAACAGTTGGAGTCAAATGTTTTTGACTTTAACATATTTTAGTTTTTTTGCTTCTGGAGGCACCTTAAGCCATCAAGACAAAGTTGTTTTCATTTTAGTTGATTAATATAAATTGTATGGTCAATGTTTATATGCTTATTTTATGTTTCTGATTTTTTGTTTAAAAAATATTAGACCCAAGCAAATGAATGATTGTATGTATTTAGCTGATCTGGTGGAGGAGTATAAAAATGAAAACTTTATTGAGATTAGCTTAATATAGCCCATATCCGATGATGATGGAGACACTGCAAATACTGAGGCCCCTAATATTGTCTCTATTGAGGGTCCAACAGAAGTTCATGGTGATTTTGTTCAAGTTTGGGAACTTGCTGATTTCTGTCATGGTGGTTTCAGATTTTGTAGAAGTTTGGTAACTTCCTGTCAATGTGTTTTTTTTGAAGTTTGGTAACTGCAGTTGTCTGGCTAATTTTGTTAAGCTTTGGTAAGTTGTTATGAACTTGTTACTAAACTTATTTTGTTTTGGTAACTGCAATTGTCTGACCAATTTTTTCTGGCTGAATTTGTTGAACTTTGGTAACTTGTTGTTAGGGGTGAATTCGGTCTAGTCCGGTCGGTCTAGAGGAGGTTTTTTGGACTTGACTGGACCAATTTGGTCCAGGATTTTCTCACCCAAGACTGGACCGAATAGGCATAAGGATCGGTCCGATCTGGTCCAATTCGGTCCTGTCTAGTCCAGTCCGGTCGGTCCTATTCGGTCCAACCCTATACCAGATGGGCCAATAGCCCAACCTTATTCTTCTGTGTTTTCGGCCCAATAGCGAAAGCTCACTAACATTTTATCCAATTTGAAGCAAAAAAAATACAACTTGTAAAGCCACCCATAAAATGCTTATAAAAAAATGCAAGTTACAAGGCTCTTCATCGATAGTCTAAAAATGAATAAACTACAAAGCAATATGCTAACCAAATTACAGTGAAAAAATTTAAATGAAACGTTTTACTACAAAAAATAAGTTTTATCTATATCCATCAGAAACTTCAAAAAATGAATAACTACTTGGTTTTCTTACTACTAATCCATCCAAACAATTTAAACAAGGTTAAAACTAAAAATTATACTAGATAATGAAAGAAAATTGAAAAAACATTCCCAAGCAAATCTAGCTTCTAAAAGAAAGAAAAAAAAACCATTTCCAAGTATAGATAATAAAAACTAAAAATTATACAGGTCCCAAATAACTGAAAAAATAAAAGCTCTAAATACAAATTACAATTTACATCAATGCAAATTATACAATTATTCTTTTTGCAGCTCCTAAGTCCTAGCTTCCTACATCTTTTGGCTTGGCATACTTTTTAGTTTTCACAATACGCTGTAAAGTATAAACAAAGGAATTATTAGCAAATAGCAAAAGTGAAAATTGAAAACTAACGAGCTAAAATACAATTCACCTCATTAACTTGCATTGGTTGTAGACATTGTATTTGAAGCCTCCGTAGAATTGTCACCATCCCAAACAAGTTCTATACAATAAATAAACAAAACAAATTATATAAATTTACATAACATATAGTATTATAGATCATAAAAGTTATAAAATGAAGTACTTATAAAAAAAAGTTATAAAATGAATTAAGTAAAAAACATACCCAACTGCCTCTCAAAATCCTCCACCTCATTCATTAAAGTCATAAGGTTGATTGGAGTAGAAGAAGAACGAAACCAATTTTGTATACAAATGAGAGCCTCAACCATCATCGGAGATAAACTACTTCGAAAATGATCAAGGACACGACCCACCGTGCTAAATATAGATTCTGAGGACACTGTAGATACTGATATTGCGAATACATCTCGTGCAACTTTTGAAAGTACACGATATTTAACTGAATTAACCCTCCACCAAATAATAATGTCAAAACTTGGGAATGCCTCCTCACAACTTTCAGCTAGGTATCTATCAACCTTATTCTTGCGCCCCAAAGTGTTTTCCAACTGTAACCGTTGCTTGAATATGGTTATTCTTTCTGCCATCCTATCAACTCTACCACTACCACTACCATTTGTAGAATTTACTTTTTCACGTGGGGGACTTGTGCGCTACTGTTGTAGATCAGAATTGTTACCTCCCTCATTATCAGCGTATGCCTCATACATGCAGATTAAAGCCTTTTTTATCTTCCAACTCAAATTAATAGTTTTTGTGGGATCATTGGCATACATGCATTCCAATGTAAAGTCAAAATATTGCATCTTATATCGAGGATCAAGAATAATCCCAACAAACAACAACATATTCATATTATCTAAATCGCCCTAATATTTGTCAAATTTTTTTTTTCATATTTGTGGCTATTAATCCTACCGCAGGGCTTCCTATTTTACACTCCACTTCAATTGCATCGGATATTTTAACTAACTCCACAAAAAATGAGTTGCAAGTTACATATTCATTCTCCGAAAAAGATAAAGTTGCATCACAAAATAGTTCAAGAAACTTTACAAACAACTTTACCTTCTCCCAATTGTTATTATTGGGAGGCCCTAACTTCTTTGATGTTCTCCTATTCACCACATCACCAATTTGTCATCATCGTCATCATCGTCTCCAAAACTACTAAGGAACCCCGAATCTTCTTATTCCAACCGTTCAAAAGTTTTTCGAAATTTTAAAATCCCTTCCAACATAAGATAGGTGGAGTTCCACCTAGTCGGTACATCTAAACAAATGCCACTTTTGCTTGCAATTTCTTCCAACCCAATACATTTCTTAGATGTACTCCAACTTTGAGGTGATGACTTAATATATTTCACAACACATCTCACCTTCACAGTAGATTCATCAAATTCCCTCAACCCCTCACGGACAATTAAGTTTAGGATGTGGGCACAACACCGAACATGCAAGAATTCATGTTCCAAAACAATGTCTTTCCTATACTTGGTTTTTTTTTTCTTCAAATAAGAAACTGCTCTGTTATTAGAACTTGCATTATCAAATGAAATTGCAAGTACTTTCGGTCTCTCCCAATCATGAAGCACATCTCTATGGCCCTACCAAGTATATCTCCCTTATGATTCTCAACCAAACAAAAAGAAAGAATTTTTTTGTGTAGTTTTCAATTATCATCAATAAAGTGTGCCGTGAGACACATATAGTTGAGATTTTGCATGGATGTCCATGTATCTGTGGTGAGGGAAATTCATTGCCCTTGAAAAGCATTTCTTAACTTACTTTTTTCCCTTATATACACACTAAAGCAATCATTAGCAACCGTAACACAGGATGGAATCCCTACCCACTTAGGGTAAACAATGAGTATAAACTTCTTGAAATCCTCCCCTTCAACGAACCTAAAGGGTAACTCATCAAGAATAATCATTTTTGCTAAGGCTTGTCTGCAAGCCTCAACACTAAATGATATGGGCACATATCCCCCACTATCACTTCCTACACCCGCCTTCCAACAAAAAGTAGTTTGAGACTTATCCGTCTGTCTCAATGGACATTTGTTACATTGTTTTTCAATGTGATACTTCATGGACTTTGTATCGTTGGTCTTCGTATCACATGCATACGAAGCACCACAGTAATTACTTGCAGCCCTAGGTTTACTTGGATCACCTTTTGATTGTAAAGTGATCCCAAACCATTGACCTATGTCTATCACTACCACTCGGTTTAGTATTAACACTTACATTGGGTGGGAGTGGAGGAATGTCTTGTCCATGTGTAGCCTGTGTTGACTCTACATCATCTATAGTAGAATCTTGTAGAATCAATTCTGGGATAGAGTCCATCTAGAAAAGAAAGAAATGGAGTTAAATATTAATTAAGAGTTTAGTTCTTACACGATCTAATCAAGAATAATTAAGGGTTTAGTTTTTACAAAAAATATTTAACCTAAAAATACACAATCTGCATTTTTTCTAAAAATGCAAACATTAACAATATTTGAAAAAACATTGGGTTTAGTCATTGATTAACATTAACAATATTTGAAAAAACAGTACTCTTAAAAGGGGGAAAACCTAGAACTGGACAATCATATATAACACTAGTGAATCAGTGATCTGTGTAACATTATAAATGTGCCCTATATATTAACATGAAGCTATGAAAATGATCATGTACGTATGCATGCAGGTACTTAGCAACGATCAGTTCAAGAGTGTGCTGCATCGGGCACACTATACAGTCTACATTACTCCCACATTACTTAGCAATGGTCATATACTCCCACTGTCCACAGCCCACTACAATACTCTCATATTACACTTCAACCATCATTTTCTTAAAGTTATAAACCTCATAAAATCCTAATTATTAATAACACAAACCCAATCACAATTCACAAAACCCTAATAACACAAACTCAATCATAAAACCCTAATAATACAAACACAATCACAAAAATCCTAAATTTCGGATTCAAAAACCCCAATAAAACCATCTACCAGATTTGAGATTTGAAAGTAACAACATATTCACATAATTCCATTACGGTGATTGTGAATTTGTGAGGCCAATTTGCTGAGAGTCTGTGCGTTAGTGCATGGGTCTATGCGTGGGTGACTGGGTCTGTGTGTGGCTGATTAAGCGATGAGGGACGATTGACAAGAGAGACAAAGACGAGGGACGAGAGAGAGGCAGATTGCAGAGACGACTCAGACGAGAGACGAGAGAGACAGAGATGACTGATGAGGGACGAGAGAGACAGAGACGAGGGACGAGAGAGACAGAGACGAGGGACGAGAGAGAGGCAGAGACGAGAGACTGAGAGAGGCAGATTGCAGAGATGAGAGACGAGGGTCTCTGAGCTCACTAAGGTGAGAGTCCAGACAGAGACGAGAGAGAGGCGGAGATGAGGGACTGAGAGAGAGGCAGTTTTTGCGTGGACTGTGGAGTCTGGAGAAATGATTTTAGACTTTAGGGTTTGAAAAGAGAGGGAACGACACCGTTTATTTGGAACTTGGGAGTGACTCAAATCATCAAATGTGGTTCTTTTTTTTTTAAAATGATAATTAAAAAAATAATTTTGATGGTTTGAAAAATTGATAATTATAATTTATATATATTTGTAATACATTTAAATTTTTAATAGACTATAGTGATTTAGTTATAGTAATTAGTATTAGTATTAGTTATAAACTTATATATTAGTATAACTATATTTAATATTAGACTATAGTTATATATTCATATTAGTTATAAACTTAGTGATTTAGTATAGCTATATAATATATTAGACTATAGTATTAATATTATACTATTAGTATAGTTATATATTAGTATTAGTTATAAACTTATAGTGATAATATAGCTATATAATATATTAGAATATATAATAGTATTAATATTATACTATTAGTATAGTTATATATTAGTATTAGTTATAAACTTATAGTGATTTAGTATAGTTATATAATATATTAGACTATAAAATAGTATTAATATTATACTATTAGTATAGTTATATATTAGTATTAATTATAAACTTATAGTCATTAGTCATTAGTCATAGTGATATTAATAATTTAATACTATATATAGTTATAGTCTTATAGATTTATAGTGATTTCTTTATAATTATAGACGATAGTTATAATATTATAGACATAGTGATTAAGTTTAGTTATCAATTTATAATTATATAATTATATAATTATATTGATGATGTTAATTGTTATTTGTTACTAACTTAGAGTATATTAATGTATTATAATTTATGATAGTTCTAAGTTAATGCATAATGAGCTATTTACAATTTTTTACATTTTGTATATGAACCAATAACTAATAAGCATAAATAATTTAAGTATCCATGATTTCACACATCCATACATGCTTTATATTTACTTGCAAGTTGCAACTTAGGTCATAGTCTCATAGATGTCACACATTAGTTAATTATGAATTGATAGGTTAATTGATAATATACGATTAATATAATATTAACTTGTAATTACATATTTAAAATTTTATATTCTAAATGGGGATAGATTAGATGAAAATTATATAATTTATTATACAATTATTATATAAAATAATATATTTAGGGATATGTTAGATGAAAACTACATAATTTGTTTTACAATTATTATATAAAATAATATATTTAAAAAAAAAAAAAAGAATTCGGTCGGTTCAGTCCGGTCCGAGAAATCTCCACCCCGGGACCGGACCGAAGACTGAAATTCCCCTACTTACTGAACCGAAACAGTCCATGCATTTTTTTCAGTCCGGTTCGATCCTGTCTAGTCGGTTTCTTCGGTCCAGACCGACCGGTTTACACCCCTACTTGTTGTGAACTTGTTACTAAACTTGTAACTTATTTGGTAACATCTTTGATAACTGTCTGTGGTATTAGTGTTTGCCTATTGCCTATTGCTGCTTGCTGGTTGGTAGATTCGATTGTTCTTATGGCTCGTAACTGTCTGTTGTATTAATCTACGCCTATTGCAGTTGTCTGCCTCACAATATATTGTATGGCTAATATGAGTTATGCCTATTGACTATTGCATACTCACTGTTTTGGTAACTTCTTTGGTAGTTGCATTAGGTAACTGCAATTGGTAACTTGTCTGAATCCTTGATGCACATATTTATTTCTAAGATTGCTTGTATAATTCTACTGTGTAACTTTGTTAGAGATATGACATTGGTTTCTTAGGCAAATTAAGTTTTGCATTTCCTGTCATACATTTATTGACAATATTACTAAGTTAACAGTACTTGAGTAAGAGATTAAAAATGATTTTAAATTTTTTAGTGTATTAGTGTATCCAGGGCAACAAGGTCAAGATTTTTGGCTCCGTTCATGAAGACTAAGGACTTCATTGATTTTACAGCCCATTTTTTGTTTTGAAATTTAATGTATCTTATTTTATAATTTATTTTTGTAAAATATTTTTTGATTCACTCGTTCCATTAGCATGTAAAATGTCATTTAATGTACCATAACTATAATATTCTTTAAGGCTTCATGATGTAAATTTATATTTAATTTATTATTTTACTGATGCATTTATTTTAATTTTATATTATTAATTTTGGATATAAAATTTTGTATTAACGAGCCAAGCTCGAGTCGAGCTTGGGCTCGGCTCGTTAACAAAACCGAGCTCGAGCTCGAGCTTGTAGTACATGTACACGGGCTGAGCTCAGATGTTCTCACAGGCCTGGCTAACAAACGAGTTGAGCCCAAGCTTGACTCGAGTTGTGAACGAGTTGAGCTCGCACACCCCATGCTCGCTCGAGCTCGGCTCGTTTACAGCCTTATCGACATCTATCCCTTGTTCCATCCATCTGATCTTCCTCGAAAGGAGGTTAGGTTTTATATCCAAACTAGTCACTGTGGCTGAATGTAGAGGTCCGCGTCAAACATAAACTCTCGGAGTTGGATTGAAGGTGGTCTGGAACTATAAGCTCATGCATTTCTCCTAAAAAATTGTACTGTCGCTCTTCCAACCAGTCCCACTTCACTAGAGACAGACGATGTTGATGATCAAATATATATATATATATATATATATATATATATATATATTGTAAGGGGATTTTTTCCGTAGGAAAGGCCCACCGGGCCTCGGCCCAAAGGATTCCCCATTCGTGCTGGGAATAGAATGTCTACCAAGGAGGGGTGCCGTCTAGTCGACAAGACAGATCAGCCTGACATTATGCAGCCGCTCTCAGAAACAGTATCTACATAGAACTCATGGGAAACACAGAGGACCCTCGATTCATCGACATCAGGTCATCTACGGCTCATATAAACCAGATCAGAAGTCAGGAAACCACACCGCATTAACAACATCGATGTTAAGTCACATGCCACATTTATAGAGCCGACGCATAGGCACACCGCATTAAAGAAAATTTTATAGCAGATACAAAAAGAAGGCACAGACTTTGTGGGAAAAATACTATCTGCACCCTCCCCAAACACAACATAAAATAGCAAGCTCCATGTATAAAAAAAAAGCTCTCTGATTCTTATATGTTACTTATTTGTTACCCTCTAAGAATATTTACTAACTTTGGTATCGGAAGTTACCCGGCCTCTAGGCTGTCCTCTTAAAGTTGCAGTTTTTTCCACTTTGTGCAAGGCTCATTTTCAAATATCTGAATTGTTAGAACTTAGCTTAAAAATATGCGAAACACGACGTTAATATATATATATATATATATATATATATGGGTTCGGTGGCCTTGATTACTGGACACAAATTAAATTAAACAATTTCATTATTAGGTTTTTGGTTGCGCTTTCTCACGAGGTTGGTAGGTACCATTTAGATTCTTAAAGGCTACTCGCAAGAAAATATATAATTCTGTTTGTTCGGTGCACCTTCCGGCCTAGTCCCATACCGATTTTAATCTAATACAAGACAAATATCAAAAATATAAATCTAATGGCCTGTATGTTGCCACGTCAAACAACTTTTCCTCAATCCAGATCAAGTTATTGTTAATGCCATAAACCTAATGTACATGATCATTGTATTCCTAGTTAGTCGTTGAGATTGAAAATAATAATTAGTCATATATCCTCCTCCTTAACTACCCTCCGATCAGTTACAAGAATGGCGGGGAAGTGAACAGTACCCGACGTCGACATTGAGACTCTTCCCTGCTTCGTTTGTAACTTTGACAGATAAAAATTATGTATTCAATTTATAATGCATATTATATGTTTTATTTTGTGAACGAGCTAGCTAGGGTCCCTTTAAATACTATAGTTGATGCCGGGTAGAATTTATATTAATTTTGACGGCTAGTTTTAACAGATGATCAATACATAGAAGATAAGATATTCGCACAAAAGACATAGAAAACTTTGAATAATATTGAATAGTAGTAAAATTCTAAAGTATTTTATGAAACCCATAAACTGGATTTAAATAACTGCAAAATTCAAAATTATGAAGATTTTTCTAAAAATGAAAAAATTTAAATTATTGTATGAGAAATAAATATATAAATAAACAAAAATCCTACCAAAAATTTGGACAAAATCGTAATCAGAATCATTTCCAAAACTTAAAACCAAATATTTACTAATAAGGCAAAAACGATCATAAATATATGATTTGATGAAAAATAACTAATATTGTCCTAGTCTAAGGAAGATATTAAGTTTTTTGATCTTCCCTATCTGTACAGATTCATCTTCTTAAAGTAGTACATCAACGTAATCAACGAAGAATCTGGACCTAGACACCCCATATCAATTTGGGTTTGCACCATTCTCATTGGGTTGGAGAGAATTCGTCTTCGAATTCTAAACTTTCTTACCTCGATCTTTTGGACACCCAATTAGACTAATTTTTCTTTCCTTTTGTTGTATCATCTCGATGATCATAGAAAAATTAAAATTGATTTGATCGGCTCGAAATAAAATAATATTGAGCATCTTATATTACTCCAAAATTAAGTTTCTTTCCCACATCTCAAATCCAAAAAAAATATTTTGCATACGAGAATTTGAAAAAAAAAATCTTCAACTCCAAGAAAATTAACATAGTTAATTGTCTCAAAAGTTGTTTCATGATCTTCAAATTTCAAAATTTCACCACCAAAAAATTTCTATGTTTTCAATAAAAAATAGTTATCATCCACTTGGTTATCTTCATCAGGATAGGTATCGTAAATTGGTATAGAGTACTTTCGCCCTATGGAAAAAGGTCCACCCTCAAACTCTTCCTCATCAGAGTAGTAAACCCACACAACATCATACAATAAATCAATGAAATCTTCAGTTTGAAGAGTACCAAAAAATTCTGGTAAATCAACTCTGAAACCGAGGTCTCCATAACGTACGCTCCTCCCTACCACGATACTCCCAAAATAGAGCACGATTGTGATACGGTTTCTTAAAACTAGAATAAAAATCGTGATATTCCATCTCACGATCACCGATATCCTGTGTCGTTATACGCCGGGTTAACTCTGCAACCTGTCTCTACAAATCCTCAATCATCATATCCTAAACGCTATGATCAAAGTGGGAGACTTCCTCGTTCAAAACCTGTCCACGATGACTACGGCCACTGGCCATGGAAATTGATGAGCTATAACCCTGGAAAGATGGTTAAGCTTTGATGCCAACTGATGCCAGACATAATTTAGATTAATTCTGACGAGTAATTTTAATAGATGATCAACGTAGAGAAAATAAGAGATTTATCCAAAATATAGAGAAAACTTTGAATAATATTGATTAATAGTAAAATTTGAAATTATTTTATGAAGCCCACAAGTTGACTTAAATAGTTGCAAAATTTAAACTTATGAAGATTTTTCTAAAAATGGAAAAATTTAAATTATTGTATGAGAAATAAATACATAAATAAATAAGAATCCTACAAAAAATTTGAACAAAATCAAAATCAGAATTGTAAGGGAATTTCTCCCTTATTTGTCCGTATAGCGAGCCCATAAAGGATCTCTGAGGGAGGGGGAGAGAGTGCTTGATCAAGCCCAATAACGGTCCTCTAAAATGAGTCAATGAGCTTCTACAGAGTACTCGGCCTATGAGCAAAACCAACCCATGAAGCTACCCTCATGTGGGAAAAATGGACGGTAAAGGCTGATGAGACTCGCCGCCCTGACCCCCAGCCCTCAAGAACCTGTGCAGGCAGGTGGGCAAGAAATACGAGGAACCCTCAATCTCCTGATAGCAGGCATGGAGGGGCTTAACAATGAAGATTCGCTGGATAAAGTGAGTCAGGGTGCCATGCCGCATTAATGACACCACTTCCCGGACTCTACGCCGCATTTAATGCGGCATCGCCCTAAGAGCCACGTCGTATTAAATGATTCTGACTAAGTGAACAGTTGAAGTGACATGAACTCTCTGAGGCAAGGCATGGGCTGTCCCCACCCAGAAGCCCAGTATGAAAGCTGACTCCCAAGTATGAAAAACTCTCTCTGATTCCTCTAAGCACTTGTACAAACTACTAAAAATATATACTGACTTAAGCATTAGAGAATCCTCAGCCTCCACCAAGGCCCTCCACTCTCTGCGTTTTTTAAAGTGTGGAGGTACGAGGACTAAGACTAGAGTTACTGGAACTCGGTCCAAAAGTGTGCAAAACAAAACGTTAATAAAAATCAATTTCAAAATTTGAAACCAAATATTTATTAACAAGGCAAAAATGATCATAAATATATGATTTGATGGAAACTAACTGATATTGCCCTAGTCCAAGAAAGATATTAAGCTTTTCCTTCTATATATTTATATCAATTCATCTTTTTAAAATAGTACTTCAATGTAATCAACGTAAAACTTAGACCTAAATACTCCATATCAATTTGAATTTGCAGCAATAATACCTGTTAAATCCTACATGCCACGCAGACTGTTTTCAAGATTCAATTGCTGTTAGCTAGGTACATGTGCTTTGTACGATGAGTAGCATGCAGCTGTTTTGATGGATTTTGGTGGCTTTTTTTAGGGCTTGGGTGGCCATGATGTGGATCGGGGGTGGTGTACGATGTTGGGGTCTGGGTAGCCAAAATAATGTCATCGTGGTTTATGGTGTTGATCGAGTTGGTGGATGTGGATTTGGCGGTCCGTCATGTTGGGTAGTTTCCCTAGATAATAAGGGATAACTTTGTCATTTCAAAATTACATTAGATGATTTTGTTAGGAGTAATTCTAGATTCCTAAAAATTTAATATATAATTACATGCATGACATTGTATTAATTAGGATAGAAGTATATATATGTACCATATATATCTTCTAGATCTATTCTTGAGATACTTGATAATATTTCCCCTCAATTAATAAGAATTAATTTGAAGTATATTTAATATTTTATTTTGTTTGAGAGAAGGACGTTCCAATTGAATTCATATGATGGGGCTAGCTTCAACTGTTTTGAGTTTTATACAATTAACATTAAAAATTAGAAGACTTATAAGGAAGAAGACGAATTAGCAAATTAAAGGATATATTTTGCCAACAAATATGAACTCATAGTACGGTTCTTTAATGCCTTATAAAATTTTCCTAACTATATATAAAAAGGATTTAAATCTGGCTTAGAGTTAGAATCTAATAATATTTAATTTTTTTCTAATTAAAATTGCATTAATTAAATATAAGAAAACGGTTTTCATATATATATATATATAGTCCAATTTGGATGTAGTTTGGGGGCTCCTTGTATAAGGGTACGTACCCCATATTACTATTCTAATGCATGCGGTTTATATTGATATAAAAATTCATTACTTCACATAGATTCGAATCGGATGATATTACCCCATATATATTATGGTTACTGACAATAATATCGACGCGTACTGGTGCTGATCACACGTCCTACGTAGGAATGGCAAATTTGAATTCAGGCCGGAGTAGTACTCCAATTGCGCAAAGCATGTGAAACTCATGTATCAACCCTTGTAGCTCAGTTAATTTGAAGATCAGTGGCCGATCGAAGATCAGGGCATTATAAATTCTATGTTACAATCTACAGAGAGCCAAGAGGGGGTGGCCGGGGAGGGAAAGGAGGCCTCCGATCGATCGGAAAAGGCGGGAGAGGTAGGAGCTTAATTAACATATATATATATATAGAAGAGAAATTAGAGGGAGATTAAGAGAATGTTTTTATTTATTGTCCTTCAGTTCATTTGTGTTCTGTGAGTGTGTGTGAGAGAGAGAGAGAGAGAGAGAGAGAGGAACTCGACCAGTTATAAAACATGAAATCCGTGGACACCTTTATTATAGGTAAACAACAACGAAAGAGAGAAATTCTAGGATGCTGCAGAGCAGAGAGAAGGGCAGTAGTCATACTGGTGTGACGTGAATGGGGAGTGTGTGATATTATTCCAGTCAAGGCCACAAGGACTCCCATTCCATCGGAGTTGGACCAAGCAGGACGTTAGCAACTCACGCGCCCTCGCTGCTATGTTACATTGTTACCACCGCAGCTCTACGTTTATGCCACGTTTCCCTGCGACAAATATTTTATAAGGCCACGACCACAAGCGGGTTTGGTTTCGTAAATCAAAGAGAGAAAGAAACGTTTCGGAGAGAAAAAACCAAAAACTAAAAATAAAAGGAAAAACAATTTACTTTTTTTTTTTTTTTTCGGGGGGACTGACTAGGACGTTATGTTTCGAAAGAGCGTCTAAGTTCTCTTCATGTAAACCCCCCCGGGACCCACACCACCTCCCCCACCTTGTCCTTCTTCTCTCCTTTATTTTCTCTCCCCCTCCCCCCCCAACCCCTGCCCCCAACGAAACAACGGCGCGGAAAACCCCTTCTCTCTCTGTCTCTCTCTCTCTCTGGAATTCTGCTAAGCGTATTTTTTTTGGGTTCGTCTACGAATTTGGAAACGAGGAGAGAGAGAGGCGCAGGAGGGAAAGGTTAAGATGAGAATATGAAAGGGTCATAATAGTAGAATTTACTTTTATTAACAGGTAGGCTGGTAGCTGAAGATTAGCAAAGAAAAAGAAGTAAAAAAGAAAGAGAGAAAAAAAAAAAATTAAAGTCCTTTTCGGTTTTGGCTTTTGTACGTGCTTCAGCTAGTAGTGAAGGACCTACGGCTTACACGGCCTGGGCCAGCCGGTAACTTGGTTGTGGGATAGCCGGGTTTGATAGGCTTATTGGGATTTGTTTGTGTGCTTCTTTCACGTTTTAATCCAATGGAGGAAGAGGAGGCGGTGGCGGGGGCGGTGGCGGGGGAGGGGGATTTTTGACATGGACGGAGTGGATTTTGTCTTCTCTTCTTGATGAAGAGAGAGCCAAAAAGGATTGGATTAATGGGCTGCAGTGTCTAAAGCCTCTGCATGTGGTGGTGAAGAAGGATAAAGATCCGAAGCTGCGCTTGATTGCAAAATCCATAGTTGTGGGTGTGGCTCTTCGGGTGCGCTTTCTACTTTTGGCCTGCATTTCTGGGTCTTTTCCGGTCTTTTGCGTTGTAAAGGTTAGTGGGTATTTCTCCGGTTTCTAAAATATTTTCTTGCTTGTGGGTTTTGTTTTTATTTCTTTACGGGAAGGTCTTTGGCTTGGCTTCTTCTTTTGGTATATTATTTCGGTTGAGGAAAATGTCGTCATCTTCATCACTGTGGTATTCAGGAATTTACTATAGTATCAAAAAGTTATATTTAACTGATTAAGGACATATTTTGGAGAAAGAGAGTTTAAGGTAAATTGTTCTGCTCTAACAAATAAATAGCGTTCATAATTTTTTTAGGCTAGTTGGTGTGTCAGATCTTGAAGCATTGCAGTTAAATTCTTCAGATTTTTAGTAAGTATCCTATTGTGTTGAACATGTTCTTTGACAGGAAATGAGTTTTGACGATTGGAATCTTGAGGTTATAGTTGAAGACATTTTTGTTACAGAAAATTAGTCTGTACTGGGGGGTTTGGAAGATTCAAACTTTATTGTTAAATGGACTGAAGAAGCAGTCTTTGGATGCAATGTTAAAGGCATTGGCATCTGGGCTGTTGATTTTACTGCTTTTTTTATCGGTATCTGCGGCTGATAATGGATTTCCCCGATGTAATTGCGAAGATGAGGGTAGCTTGTGGAGTTTTGACAGCATTCTACAGTGCCAGAAAGTGAGTGATTTCTTAATTGCTGTGGCCTACTTCTCGATCCCCATCGAGCTACTTTACTTTGTCAGCTGCTCGAACGTCCCTTTCAAATGGGTTCTCTTTCAATTCATTGCCTTCATCGTTCTGTGTGGGTTGACCCATTTGCTCAATGGCTGGACTTATAGCCAACACCCATTTCAGCTAATGCTGGCTCTCACTGTCTTCAAGATTCTCACTGCTTTGGTCTCATGTGCCACTGCTATAACACTCATCACTCTCATCCCTTTACTTATCAAAGTGAAGGTGAGGGAATTCATGTTGAAAAAGAAGACTTGGGATCTAGGACGAGAGGTTGGAAAAATAATGAAACAGAATGAAGCTGGATCGCACGTTGGGATGCTTACTCATGAGATTCGGAAATCGCTTGATAGGCATGAGATTCTGAACACAACTCTTGTGGAGCTTTCTCGAATTTTGGGTTTGCAGAATTGTGCAGTTTGGATGCCTAATGAGGGTAAAACACAGATGAACCTGACCCATGAAGCTTATGGGAGGAAATATTCAGATACCTATAATTCTTCTATACCAACTACTGATCCAGATGTTGCAAGGATCAAGGGGAGTGATGAAGTGAATATCCTTAGCCCGGAGTCTGCACTTGCTGCTGCAAGCAGTGGAGAGTCAGGTGAACCAGGACCTGTGGCTGCAATTCGAATGCCATTGCTTCGGGTTTCCAATTTTAAAGGGGGAACTCCTGAGATGAGACGTTATGCAATATTGGTTTTGGTTCTTCCAAGTGGACAACCTAGATCTTGGAACAGCCAGGAAATTGAGATTATTAAGGTTGTTGCCGATCAGGTTGCCGTGGCTCTTTCCCATGCTGCACTCCTTGAAGAGTCCCAGCTCATGAGAGAGAAATTGGTAGATCGAAATCGAGCATTGCAACAGGAAAAGAGGAATGCTATGATGGCAAGCCAGGCAAGAAATTCCTTTCAAAAGGTAATGAGTGATGGGATGAGGAGGCCAATGCACTCAATTTTGGGTTTGCTTTCAATGTTGCAGGATGAGAATATGAGCAACGAGCAGCGAACTGTTGTAGACACAATGGTGAGGACCAGCAGTGTTCTATCAACCTTGATAAATGATGCAATGGACAATTCTAGGAAAGATAGTGGTAGATTTCCAATGGAGATGAGATCGTTTCACTTACACTCCATGATAAGAGAAGCAGCTTGCCTAGCAAAGTGCTTGTGTGTCTATAAGGGCTTTGGTTTTGCAGTTGAGGTTGAGAGGTCACTGCCTGATCGTGTAATGGGTGATGAAAGAAGGGTTTTCCAGGTGATTTTGCATATGGTTGGGAACCTGTTGGATGGCAACAATGGAGGGGGATTTGTGATACTCCGGGTTTTCTCTGAGAGTCGAAGCCAGGGAAGGAATGATCAGAGATGGTCAACCTGGAGACATAGCTCCTCTGATGTGGATGTACATATTAGACTTGAGATTGCAATAGAAAATAGCGGTTCTCAGTCGGAGGGTTCAGTTTCAATTGCACAGCCTGGCGGTAGGAGGTACACCAGTGATGGACTTGAGGAGAGTTTGAGCTTTGGCATTTGCAAAAAGCTAGTGCAGGTGAGTATGATAGGTTGTGTCCACGCTTGCATGTGATGTTATTGAGTAATATAAGACTCAGAAACACTTTTCATTTTCTTTTTAATGAAATTCTTAAAACAAAAAAGATAATTTTGAAGAAGGTTTCTGCAGGAAAAGTCTTGATTGGTTATAAAATTGAAGACAAGTCATTCTTAAAACAAAGATATTAGCTGCTCTTACGCTGTAAAAGTTTTCATGTATTGAGACTGCTTGGAAAGAATAAGGTTTGATGCTCTTTTGGTTACTGTGGTACTTCCAATTCACATGATTAATTTGTTGGCGTACAAAATTTCTTAAAATTGGGGGGACTCTGGTAATCATTGCTGCGATTGTTGTGTTTGTAAAGGGTCACTACAGTATTTGCATTATCAAGATGGAATCATAACATATAGTCTGATTTTAAACAGTTAATATTGTTATTGTTTGTTGACCACTCTTTTATTGTTGCAGTTGATGCAAGGCAACATACGGGTTGTCCCAAATCATCAAGGTTTTGCTCAAAGCATGGCACTTGTTCTTCAGTTTCAACTGCGACCATCCATTGCAGTAGCCATCTCAGAACCTGGAGAATCTTCAGAGCACGCACACTCTAACTCTCTCTTCAGAGGCTTACAAGTTTTACTGGCTGATGATGACAATGTGAACAGGGGTGTGACCCGAAAACTTCTTGAAAAGCTAGGTTGCGTTGTCACTGCTGTTTCTTCTGGATTTGAATGCCTTAGTGCTATTGGCCCTGCAGGCTCTTCTATCCAAATCGTTTTATTGGATCTTCACATGCCGGAGTTGGATGGGTTTGAAGTTGCAATGAGAATTCGGAAATTTCGTAGCCGTAGTTGGCCACTGATCGTTGCCTTGACAGCAAGTGCTGATGAAGACATGTGGGAAAGATGTATGCATATTGGAATGAATGGAATCATTCGGAAACCATTTCTGCTGCAGGGTATTGCCAACGAGCTTAGAAGAGTCCTGATGCAGGCAAACCAAGTCTGATGAGACAGGCTGTAAGTTATGAGATTTGCAGCTGTCAGAATTCTTTCGCATCTCTTCGGGTTCAAGATAAAAATAAGCAGACGACTTTATTTGGCTCCCCCAGTACCCGTACAAGCTTCCAGCACAGAGATGTTATTATACACAACATTCATAGTCAAAATGCTATACAAAATTAGGTCACTTCATTGACGTACCTCTACGTGTTTGAGTTTTGTTGTATTGCATAGATAGTTTCGTGTCTAATCTCAGGTAATTAAAACTATCTTCAATACACCCTTCTAATTTTTTTCTAAAGTATCTTGGAAAGTGTATAAAGTTGATTTGCAGGTTTTTCATACAAGCGGTAGTAGAGCAGCTAGGAGACATTATCGTACAATGTCTTGAGCAAAAGATGCTTACTTTGGGATGTTTGTTGACGGGTATCTGAAAATGAACCATAATGTATAGTTATCTTTGCATAAATTTTTTTCTTCAGTTGGTAATCAGTTTATTGACAATGATAGAACGGCTAAAACAAATTTAAGGGACTATCGTTCGTAAAGAAGTTCGATTCAATATTGTACCATAACTTGTGTTTTGTGGGTATATAGGAGAACCTTTTGTTTTCGCCAACAATAATTCATTAGCATCTTGTCAATGCAAAAAGATCCAAGGATTATAAATTGTTACTAATTCATGTTGTATTATATGTATATTTTTCATCTTAATTAGTAATACAAAAGCTTTGGTATTTAATTTCAAGGCCATTGTTGCTTCTTGTTGGTTTTATGCATGCAAAAAGATAAGTCATCCATCCAATGACTTTTTTTTTTTTCCTTCTCAAGGCGATGGAGGAAAACCGACAAGGTGTTAGTTAAATCCATTCGGCGAGGAATATCCGAGGTTTTAATATTATTCGCTGTTATCCATCTCACAGAGAGAGAGAGAGAGTACTAAAAGCATGATGACAGTATTCCAGGTACACAAAAAGATGCGTAATAAAAACACCTTTGCCCAGGATAATTGAAAAAAAAAAAAAGATTGTGTGTGTGTGTGTGTGTGTGTATATATATATATATAGAGAGAGAGAGAGAGAGAGAGCATAACACTTTCTTTTTGAGTGGTAATGAAGCTGTAAAACAAGGTTTTGCATAAAGTAAGTTGATTCAAAGACAAATTAGCTTTGATAACACATTGGCCGTGAATGGCGATGAAGCCTAGCTAGAATATACACGTACGTACAGGCGCTCCCATCTAAGACTTTCTGCAGGCTTCGTTTAATAAATTGGTTGTATAAACTTCTCTTCTTTATAGCTGCAAGAGGCCATTATTTCCATAGATAATAGATTCGAAAGATATGGCCGGAGACTATGGGCGGGTTGATTAATTATCTTCGTGTGGTTACTTGTTCTCTGAAACCATGCAAAGAATATCAGCACGTACATGGCCTCCTTCCTTTTTGTTTCACTTTCATATCTCGTGGACCCTTCACTTATCCCACACATGACACGACCGGCCCCCCTATCAACCCAAGTTGGCTTTTAATATTTCAGCCCCCCCACTGAAATGCCAAAACAGGAGCTTCCTTTATTATTATAATAATATAACACCACTCACCGCAACCAGTTAACCCCAACAAGAACACTTCCATCGATCACCATTATTATATCTCGGGGACTTGACGTTTACATCCTTTAGGATTATTGACTAATTCTCCCACACATACTTAATTTGTCATTTGCCATCTATCGCTTTTGCCTATCTATCAATTGCTAGCTACAACGTTTCTTGGAAAAGTGGTATTAGGTGGTGGCTCATTTTGAATCATTAGGTTGGTGAAATCCTTGTCAACATTATGCCATAGATCTTAGGCATATATATATATATATCACTCTCCATGAATCCTGCCCACCACCCACTTCTAAT
The DNA here is from genome assembly GCF_001411555.2 of Juglans regia. Lineage (NCBI taxonomy): Eukaryota > Viridiplantae > Streptophyta > Magnoliopsida > Fagales > Juglandaceae > Juglans > Juglans regia. Next base: position 39,964,919 of record NC_049907.1, on the reverse strand, counting down.
TATTCCCCAAATCCAGTGGGCGCGGTAAAAAAAAAAAAAAAAATATTTTCTCTCTCTTTTAACTTTCTTCAACGCAAATAGCGATGTGTTTTTAATCCAAATTCATAAAATCTAAGGTACATATTCAGGTCAAATAATAATAATAAAACATATGAAAGCAACTCGATCGAGAAACCCTCATGGCAATCAATAATCTGAAGCACCATGTCTAGTAGTAGTAGTAGTGGTTGCATGCATGGAGATCCAATGCAAATTAGCTAGAAAATAGCATAACATGTGTATTGTGGTGTTGTCTATTGGGAAGCAACAACGAATTGGTCAAACTTGTTGGTTCGAAGGAAAAAACCAAATAATTTGATGTGTGTTGCTTTGGGGATATTGATGGATGAGCATCAATCCTATCATGGAACTTGTCCAAAAATTGTATTGCCTAGTAAACATCCACCCATTTTTATTTTTTCTCATGGATAAACTAATAAACAGGCTCCTGCATGGGATTTGTTTTATCTGGAAATAGAGTGTTATGCCAGGGGCCATGTATCCCAACAAAAAATAGGATAAAGTTGGACTTCTCATGCCTTGGGTTGCATGAAGTGAATGAATCTATATAATAGAGTCCTCTATATCTCTACTTGTCTATTTGTTATGCGAAAAAGTGCGTCCTTTATTAAATCTATTATTTCCTTTTGCAGCTTAATCTAACGACAACTTGGGTGGAAATAGATGGGCGCCCTTTCATACCTCATACCTCCTCAAGCCCTCTTGGCATTACTTTAGTCTTTATTCTTGGGAGGACTAAAATTAAAGTATGTGTCAAAGGGCTCTGTATTTTGAAAAAGTACATATGACAAAGAAAAAAAGATATAGAAACGCATAGGATTGTGTGTGGAAGATTGATTGCTCATAATTTCAAGATTGGCATGGAGTGCAAATTACGCAACTAATCCTGAAAATCAATGTAATCAATCCTGTTTATTTATTTACAGATTCATATGTATATATGTAGTTTGTCTTGTAGCAGATCCGAGACGGCGTCCTTCCTAAGGTAAGGTGTCAACACTGAAATACTCGTACTAAAACCTGCTCTTCCCCCAATATATATAAGAGATTCTTAACACAATTTTCTTCTCATTTTTTTTTTTTTTGGGGCAAGTAGAGAGGGATTCTAAACTTGCTTAGCAATTATCTTAAAAAAAGTAAAGGTTTCTGCATTGAGTAATCTCGACTTTGCTGCTTAAATGCATGCTTATAGTCTATAGATTAATGATACACCGATTGATTATGACTGGGCCTAGCTAGCCTCGTAATGTTTTCAAGAAAGAGTTTGGTGGCTCAAATTGCTCGCTGTCACAGCCTTCACTTTTTAATCGGTTAATTGGCCACCGGACGAAGTTGCCATTTTTTTTTTTCACTTTTGCCAGACGAGTTTCAGGACTCCAGAAAGTCCGTCGTAATTAATTAAGGTGCAGCGCTACGTACAGTTCAATTTTTTTGGAATTTTTTTTTTTTTTTTAAGACTCGTTTGCAATCCACATATAGGAATAGATAAAAAGATCTTACTTGATCATAGGCTTTATGAAAACACTCTTATTTCTAAATCAAGTCTCCCTCTCCTTGCCGTACATATGCTCTTCGCCTCCTCCACCGTCTACGACTCTTCTTCAAGGCCATTTAAGTCCATTCTTATTTCTAAACTCTTATTTCGAAATTAATTGTTGGTTCATTTTTCAAACACTAAAAAATTTTTTTTTATTTATAGTGAGTTAATTCTCGCGAAATGATTATTTATAATAAATATGAGTCTATTTTAATTACAAATAATCTTTTCACCATAATTAAATGACCACAAAACCTATTTTTCTTATAGTGAAATCTTATATACACGACGTACGTATTTTGTTCAAAGTCTAATGATCTTGATTTACAAGAATGTGAATAATGTGTAGTGCTATTCATCTGATCTCCGAATGAAACATACTTACGGCAATGAGTTTGGTGGTACCTAATAATGTAGTGTCGTACTAGCCTTTGGGTGCTCAAGAAAGGGGATGAAATTGTAACCTGAGTACTCGAATTGAAGCTGATTGGTATTATAACATGGGCCGACTAGGTACTTGACGAAAAGGGTCCTCTCTTGAGGAAGGAGATGGTGACGCCAATGCTGATGGGCTGCTACGTATGCGATGGCTACGGTGACAACTATGGCGACGATGACAATGAAGACGCGAGGGGGAGAGGGCGACAGACGATGTTTTATCGAAAAAGGAATTTTAAAGGCACAAAATCATTTTTCTCTTGATGAAACGCTCCATTTCATCTACAAATAAAATGGTATAGATGAAACGGAGCGTTTTATTTTGGCCAGCAAGTAGCAAGAAGAATTATTCTTAATTATTGTAAAGTGTAAAGAAGTGATACACATAATGCTCAAAACTCGAGGTATATTTTTTTTAAGGAAGTAAAAAATAATATGATGAGCGATCATTTGAAGACTCATCGGACCTTAAAAACCAGTTGGACAATCAACGAAATCTAAAGATTTTCCAGATACACAAATATGAGATTCATACCAAGAATATTAACATTAAAAAAAAAAAAAATTAGGCAAAAATACTAATAAATTAAAGAAGATGTGGGCTGATGCATCATGCGGTGCTGGGTTTCTAACTTCTAAGCAATTTATCTCCTAATTGCCTTGGGGTTTAAAAGAACGAACAAATGTAGCAGTAAATGGGTCTAGATTGAGCGAGTTTTGGCATCCAATCCAAGCCCATTGTACACACAATTTCCTAGGTAAGCCCATTGTTAAAAACTTAAATGTCGAATATAAACCTCTACTTGGACCTCTCACGTAATGAATGAGCCCAAGTGTTAGATGTTGAAAAACGTAATAAATAAGGTCGCACGCTTGCAATATCTATGCAATTAATTTCTTTCCCTCCCCTCCAGGTGTTTTTATGCATTTTTTTGGTAGAGAAACTTAGTCATGAATTATTTTTATAATAGTTTCTTCAGACTATGGTCCTGATGATCAATTAAGCCAATGATCAGTAGCACTCATCAAAAGTATACATCATTAATATGTTAAACATCTTCACTTATTAATGATGTTAAACATGATCTTCATTATAAAAAATAAAAATAAAAAAGACGCCGGCCGGCAAGGACGTCGATTGATGTGGCAGGCCGGCGTGACCAAAGGTACTCTAGAAAGACTAATTTGGTTCAACCAATTATATTTGAATTCAGAATTATTAATTAAATTAGACTAGCAGTATAAGCAGTGCATGCATGTGTATCTGGTGATCATTCCCAACGTACGCAACCAAGGAAATATCAAGGCCCGGCCGATCGAGTACTGCATAAGGAAATAATTCAAACACATGATGAGAAATTAGAGAAGCTAATTTCTAATGTTTATTTCTTGAACAAATGGCCGTATTAATTAAAGTCGATGATATAGTACTTAAGCACACAGCACATCATGCGGCCAATTCGTCACATAGTAAATGGGCGCCGGGGATGATACAAATGTATTTATTTATAAACAATTTGCTTAAACAAATTGCAATGGTTTGAAAAAAGAACACAACCACGAAATCCCCAAGAAACGTGGTAATTTCTTTTTTAATATATAAAAAACTTGGAAATCAATCGTTATATATAAAAAGAGCGTGCCCTAAAAGAAAAATAAGTATTTGTAACAGATTATTTACAATCAAAAGAAACTCTATTTTATAAAAAATAGTCATTTTTATATATAAAAAATAACTGATCATAAATAAATAATTTTCTTATAGAGCTAGCTGATCACAAGCGGCCTCTCACTGCAAAGTTCCATGCCTCATATATAGTCTCGTACATACTACGTAGACACACGGTTGGTGATGACTATTCTCTCTTGAAGACTTGGACCTATCCCATTCCCGTGTGGTTTGCTACTTTGCTTCCTTCTCGGGCCAATCCAATTAAAAATTAATTACTTCTCATTAGGAGAAAGAATTGAAGTCATGATGGTGGTCCTGATCGATCTGGAAACCATTAATCTGAAATCATGGAAATAATTAATCTTAAGGGTTAACCTAATTCTCATTATTGGTTGGCACAATACCCTAATATTGAAAGAACTCTTTTGATTAATTTTAGGCCTCGTTTGGTTACACATTTCAGATAAGATGAAATATTATGTTTTGTTGAAAATTGAATAAAATATTATTATAATATAATTTTTAATATTATTATTATTTTGAGATTCGAAAAAATTGAATTGTTTATTATATTTTGTGTAGAAGTTTGATAAATTTACAATGATGATATAGGATGAGATAGATTTGTATATCCAAACCGGACATATTTTATGTCAAGTCAGGTTACTTTGCCGTCCAGAGTAGCCTGCTCTACTTGATCACCAATTGTTTTTCAAATTTTTATTTATTTTTTTATTCATATTTTTTAATAGATTTAAATATTTTAAAAAAATATATCAATACATTTAAAATTACTGCTTTAATCACTAAAAAACAATATTCACCAAACGACACATTTGAGCGATACGTTTGTAGCGGCATCTATAGTAACCTTTTTCCTTTTCATGCATACGGTATAAAAGTAGTTGTCGTTACACTTACAGAGGAACCCGCGGATTTGTAGGGACTGAAGAGTATTTGTCGCTGCCACGTGGCTGCATATCATAGACTGGTCAACATTTCCGTTTTAGATTCGGACCGGTGTCTCAGCCGGTCCCAGTACCACCTCGAGAACCGATCTTGCCCGCTCCGTTCGCTTCGTCATGTTTTCAACTTTTCGCACACCCTCCTTTACCATTCGTTATTTCCTTTTTAGGTATATGTTTACGAAGACAAATTCAGAAATCACGGTAATTGTAATCTTTCATGAACGTGGGCACTGTTAATCACAACATGCAGTTACAGATAAGTACAGTTGCTATATTAAATAGTGGGAGTAAATTGAAGATGACATGATGATGAGCTCCTTTGTTGTCATGCAGATCATGCTCACAATTGTCAAACATTAATTGAGAGATCTAGAAGATATTTTAATGAAACATATATCATAATTCAGAAATCGAGGGCTTTGTTTATATTTAGGTCCCATCCTCATTCAAACCACATATACTAACTTGCGTATGAGAACCCGATCACCTCAAGCAGAAGTACAATATCCGCTGAATTTGATCCCGAGCTAATGCAAAGAAAATTGAGATCAAGCCAAATCCTGGAAATTAACTTGCGAATCTGATTCTAGTAAACAATATTAATATATACTTCATATATATATTTGGAGATTTTATTACAAGAAAAATGGAAGTACTTGAGAAGTAGTACTATATATGCATGCGAGAGTATATAATACGAACACACACACACACACACACACACACACACACATATATATATATATATGCTTATTATATGTGCAGCGCAGGCATCATTTTCCTAGTTATGATCACAAAGTAACAGAACTGATCTCTGATATTGTCGTGAGTATTACAATATCGATCGTGCTAATCAAATGATTAAGTGGAATGCATATAATTTGGGCCGGCCTATGATCTTCTTGTGGCGATCACTAAAATATGATGTTTGGATCAGGGAAACCTTAGGGAATATTTAAGATTATTCCTTAACCCCAGAATTTACAACAGTACTAGTACCCATTAATTGTAGCTAGCTAGGTCTGTGCGCAATATATATGAAATATAGAATTGCAGAAGAGTAATAGCCACTTTTGTCATGGTCATTGGATCAGTAGTAATTCAAGTGTTAATTTATATACGTACGTATATACATACTACGTGGTTGGCGTTCTTATAACATCGTGAATACTATATACAGTACTGGTCTTCTACAGAAATACAGCCAAAACCTGTAAGAAAAAAAAGGGAAAATACGTACAGCCAAAACCATGAATTAGTGTGTATATATATGGAAAACCCCTATAAATAAGGGTTATATATATATATATATGTCTTTAATAATCGTTAATTTATTTATTTGATGCATTTTGCGACCTTGTGGTTCAACGACATTGTAAGGATCGACTAGTCACAATTAATTAATATTAAGGCAGAATATTCTGGTAATAATTTAGATATATACTACTACATAGAATTGGATTAAAATATGTAATATCAATCGATATATCTAGAATATAATTATATAATACATGTGTGTATTAATTTGTTCACTTATAAACAGTAATGATATAACATTTTATTTAATGCAAGTGATATAAGATTAGAAAAAAGGACATTTATGGCCGGGCTGCTTGGTTTTTAATTACTAGCAGCTAGCTTCTACTGATCATGCATGTCTAGCGTTTCATGTGTTTGTTGTCTAACATTCACGTTCTCTGCAATGTGATTGATTAATTAGTTGCTTCTGTACGTACGTATGTGCTTGATTTATATTTATTTATTTGTGACTTTCGTGTATTGGGAGAAGAATATATATATTACAAGATGGTGATTGGTGGATTGCGAATTTGGGTGTACATGTTTGAAATATGAGCACTAGATCTACTCATGACCGACCGAGATCATGTAGATTTCATTTATAAATATATTCTTACCGTACACAAGGAAAAAGAACCATTAATTATTTGAAGCTTCATTGTAACGTCGTCTAATTTTCCTTTTTAATTAGATGATCATGAGCAGCGATCGATTTATATATCTAGCTAATTAATTAGGTGTGTACGTAGTACTATCTGATCATGGTAAAAAAAATTAATCTCCAAGCAACTTTATATATTACTCATGTCAAAAAAGAAAGAAACGGCCGAAGAAAAACGCCTACTTATTTTCTCTTTTGCTTTCTCTAATAATTAAATATTGCGTGCAGTAAGGAAATTAGAAAGAACAGAAACGATGAATAAAAACAAATAAATCTTATTTTTTATTTTTTCTATTTTTATTTTGTTATTAATATAGTTTAATATAAGTGTCAATATGTGTATATAAATACAAAATCTGGTATTTGTAGAAAAGTCATTTTAGACAATTTACTCGAAAATGAATGATTTCAATTCTCACTACTACTATATATATATATGCAGGCCAGGTGCATATTGAAAGAATATGGTGTTTTGGGATGTAAATTATTCTTAACTTTGATAGTTTGAGATGCAACTTAAAAAGTAATACTTAGGGTCTAAAATTAAGCTTCTCCATATATGTACACACACACGCCCACACACACACACACACACACACACATATATATATACACACACACACACATACACATAATAAAATATCAATGAAACTCAGTTAAAAAGTGAACTTGAATTTTTTATATTTGTGTGCAGTACTAAATGGCATTTAAAACATAATACTCTTGTTCATGTAATATCAAATTAAAGGTTTTTTTTTCAGCTGACTCACGATCTAAAAAATATGATTCCTAGTAATATTTCTAATATTGTAGGTTTAAAAACATCTAGGATACATGTATGATCCTTGTTGGAATTAAAGTATATGCTTGCCAACCTCAAGAACAAGATATTTTTCTTTTTAAATAAGTAATTAATTGTTTAAGTAAAAAAAAATCAATGTATACAATATAACGACTCAAGATAGGCTCAAGCCACATCTAAGGTCATACTTCAAAAGGACTGGTAAATAATCTAATTGGATTCACTTGAAAATCATTATAGATATTAATAATTTCTCTCTCCTAAACAATGTGAAATCTCATTCACCACTTATACTGATCACTCAGTATGGGGTATTACATACAATGAATTGCACACTTAGTAAATTGATCCATGAGCCTTTAAGTATGATACCACCTCTTCCTCTTAGCTGAGGACACACATAAGAGGAGTATTTAACCACTGAAAAAGATAAAACCCTATAAGGGTCTTTACAGCATGTTTGGGATATGCTATAGTTCATTTTACTCCATAACCAGAATATTTGCAAGAAGATTCCTCTTATTCTTTTATTTTCTCAAAAATGTCCTTATAAAGGCGTCAACAATTAGGAAGTAAATCATCCTCTACTTGCTCTTCTCTTATAAATACCCTTAATCCTCTACTTGCCCCTAACAATATATGAGAACTTTAGACTTATTTATTAAGTCGCAAAGTTGAATGATATTATAAGAAACCCCCCCTTGATCCTCCAATAGAGATGTCTTCCTTTCTCAGTTAAAAGAGAGCTCCCATTTTAGGCTACTAGTTGATCCTTTAGTGTCTTTTTGTTTAACTTTCACAGTTACCACATCCTTGTTGCAATTATATATCCTTGATCTTCAGACACACTCAAGGTGAATTGGTATGAGGAAACTTTGTAGTAGTATGTCCATAATTTTCAAGCCATGCACAATATTCTAGGGGTATTTATCTTTTGACAATTATCACATAGTATTAAGACTCTTGTTCATCTTCGAACATGCCATTATTGCAAAAGTTGCCTTTTCACTCTCGTGAAAAGAGACATTGATTGATTTTCAAAAATTAGGTTAAACTACGACTCATTAGGTCGAAGATGACGTGTACTCCACGACAAGGGCAGAGCGAGATTGAATTTCGGCATCAATGTCGACTTGAAAGGATAGCGAACATGTTCCGGATTTCTCTTTGTGATGTTTGTCTTTGCCCCTTCCATTGAAACTTATTAAATTTCATTAATATAGACTTAGTGGATTCCCCCTAAACTATTGAAATTAAATATGAATTCTCACTATCTCACAGATAGCAATGTACTTTGCAAGAGGTAGTGTGCCTTACATGACTTAGAAAGGGATATGGAGAATATATTTGTTTTTAATGGTGTTGGATGATGATTATATTAATGAAAGGGCTAATACATCATTGAAAGAAAAAGGGTCCCTTGTTATTGCGACTTTAGCGTTGGAATGTTGTATCCAAGTTGCTAAGAATTTTATATTAAGGTTTATTAGCTATGACACGTGAATCCATGTGAAGAGGGTCCTCCATGCTGCTATACCTCTAGGATCCTTTCGGTAGAACACATCTTTTCGTGGGAGTTAAATTACGTACTACTATGATATCAATTTTTTTCTCAACTTTATAAACTTTGGACATCTTTTGCTGGCTCAAGGAAGTTTGACCGAAAACACAGTACTTACAATATTTTAATCGATATATCGGAATTGGTACCATTACTTTACTTGAATATTTTTGAAACTTATTTTGTTTGCGAGTTCATGATCAGTCGTATATGTATATATATAATACATACACACACACACACATATATATCACGTGATCAATGAGTAAAAAAAAATTTGTTATCCCTAATAATAAACATATGAAAAACAACTCATGATTTTCTACTAATGATCGAGATGATCATCGGCCCTGGCCTGATCTTATTTCTATCTTAAATGAAAATAAAAAGAAAATATATCAAATGAAATAACAATTACATGATCGATCAATCTACGTCAAGTAGACAGGTTTTTAAAACCTTTTTATTACCACTGGCCAAGAGACTGCCATTCAGCGATATTAGAGTGATAATTACCTTCTAATTAAGATTTTTTAGCATAATGGTGGTAATCAGTCTGTTCATAAAGGAAAAAATTAATAGCATGATCCAAATATTACAAGCGATATGAAATTAATATTGAGGACAATTGAGAAAACACACTAGCTAGGATCGAGTCAGGTCATGTATGTGTGTTTACATGATATATATACGTAAAACACCTGAAAAAAAAGCTACGTATTGGAATATTGATCCTTCTATTAATTAATTCAATTATAAGGTGTCGCGTAAATTAATTGAAGGCTGTCAGGACTACTTCTTATCGAAGTAAAAGGTAATTGCTTAATGCATGTTTGGGATTGCAGTAGGTAATATAGCACTTTTATCATGATTAAAGTATTTTTACAGCTATCTAAACATTTTTCAAGTCTCCTAATGCAACCCCAAACAAGCCCTAAATTAAGCTAATGGTCCATCATGTGATTCCCAATTATATTGTCGATGATCCGTTAATATAATGCATCCAGCTTGTGGAGAAAATGAGCGCAGCAGCAAATTAATAGTAGTACTACAGCTTGTTAATTAAACAATTAATTAGAACTAAATGCCTTACCGTATTCTTTCCAAAAATGCTAAATTTACAGTAAGTTTTTAATGCAAAAATTTTACAAACTTTGTATTCGATTCCTCGATCTATCGCTACCCGCGGCTAAGTACTAGCCAGGATATCATAATATTAATTATAAATTAAGCAAGTATATTATTATAATGTCTATTAGAATATGTTACTAATTAAATTAATGCTGTACAGTGCTTAACTATATATATAATATAGTCTGTGATGATCATATGCCTCATTAATAAAACGTGAAAGTTACATCATGAAACGCAACCAAAATTAGAAATTGTTATTATAAAATGGATCATGCTGACGAATTCATCAGTCGGCCGTCTGTGGGTCGACTATATATATTCATAGTTTAAAAAAATGATGATGCAAAAATTAGGCCGGAAATGATTGCATGATTAAAAATCGTAGAGCGTATATATATATATATATATATATATATATATATTAGGTGAAACGATTGTCGGCTTCCGAGAAAGCCTGCTTGAGGATCCTCTCTCAAGACTCAAAATGCACATATTAACATAACATTATATATATAGAGAGAGGTTGGATCGAAGAAGTATTAAATCATACCCGAAATATCAAATATTCCCACTGCGTTTTCAAACCTACTAGCTGGTATTATATATACCTTCTGTACGTACGTAGACAAAAAAATGCTAAATAAATTCTGTAGCTAAAATTAAATAAAATCCCCGGATAAAGAAGCTTGTTTATGGTTATTTGTGGTGCTCACATGTCACAAATTACTTGTTAAAATATGCATATTTGATATTTGTTTATTGTTAATTATAAAATAAGAACAGTAACTGTCACTACATCGAATATCGAACCAGAAATATATATATATATAAGGATTGCCTGATTTGTTGACTCAATAAAAACAGCCCCTTATATATATATGATCATACTCTTATTAATTTTTGACTATTTTTATATACAAAAGTAAAGAGAAAAGAATTATCAATGAAAAGGAGTAATATCAATATAGAAAGAAATGTTTTAACCACAAAGAAATCCTATAAAAAAAAAATTCACAAATTCGTGACATGGTTTCTTCATACAAGACGATAGATCTACTTTACGATATGATTCATCCTTTTTCGTCAGCAATTTAGTGTGGACTGCTTTTGACTCATGAAAGCAATTTAAGTGCATGTCTGCCTTATGTAGAATGCTTTAGCAGAATTAGAAACGTTACGCAGATCTATTGGCCACCGGTCGAAGAGATCAAAATTCAGAGGAACATTAATATTTCGTAGTTCATGTAACATCGATCCCAGCTACTCCTCGATACCATTCAATTTGCGAGCAGTCTATCTGAGCCCATTTCTCCGACAGTTTGTGTCTGGCCAGCATCCCCAGTCTATCTGAGCAGTAGTCTATTTGATTATAAACAGTATGCGTGTAGGAGAGAGATTGCACCCTCAATTTAAAATCAGTTGCTTGCTTACAAAGTATAATCAAATATAATATTGTATACCAACTACTAAAAAATGCAAAACAATATAAAAAGTTTATAATTAGCTACTGAATTCCGCTTATAAAAATAACAAATAGAGTGGATATCTCCTCATGGGAATCGTTTTTGACAAAAGAATAAAAAATTAATGATATATTAATGGACAAAGAAATCATTCATATATTTCGTACACAAATTCTTTGTTGAAATGAGACACACTTCAGCAGAAGGCTTCCCCAAGTGAAAGTATATTTCCTTTCAACCCTTTAGTTTGTGAGTGCAACTACAAACAACTTGCAAGTATATATATATTTATATATAAATATATATATATATATATATTATACAGCAATCATTCAAAAACCCTAGTTTTCATACATGTTCCTCCAAACCACAACTAAAAATAAATACAAAATCGTATATTGTAATCATGCAATGCTATTATGAGAAAAATTATAAAGAGACCAGATGCAAAGTTAAAACAGACATGAAAGTTTGCTGATAATTTGTACAAACAGTAGTAAACATTCTAAGATAATGCCTCTCAAATGACCTGAATTCCTTTATCTGCAAGTGTAATCCATAATGTCAGATTAAAATGAACACATTAAATCAATAACAATACTACTAGAAAAATATTATATGCATATCGAATACGAAATCCAACCTAAAAAATGGATATCACGAACACTAGACAAAGAATTAATAATTCAGTTTGTGCGGTTAAAAAACTAAAAAGACAACGGTCATATATTTTTTTTATTGCAAACAGAGATCAGGATAACCAAGCTAGACAGATTAGAAAGCCTAATATACATTAAGAACACCCAGTGGTTTCTCTTGATCTTCCCATCTTTTCTACCTCCATTTCATTCCCTAACAATCATATAAAACAGAAGAGAAGATTGATATATAATATATCTTATGGATCTAGTAAGGGGGCCGGGCATGAGTCCAAGCATAAGCATCATGCCCCATCTGTGAACCGTTGGGGAGTAGATTTGGTGTCAAATTATAAACAGGCAGCGATAAGGGATCGGGCAGCCCAGAAGGGTGCAGCTGTCCCCCGCTGCCGCTGCTTCCAATTGCGGGTGGGGAACCTCCTGCTGCGGCACCCTGACGCCCTGCGCTCCCCGCCTCCTCATCATCTTCGAGAGGCAATCTCTCGTATGTTGCAGTAGCAAACGTTGCGGCCATGACCATGACTGGTCCAGCGGCAACCAAGGAACCTACCACGCTTCCTCCCACGATCTGTCCCTGACCTCCTGCTAGGTACACCGTGAGCCCAGTCGAGCCAGGTCCAGGAAGGAAGGCCCCGGTCAGAGACAGAATCTCAAACCTTCCGTGAAGTGCTACGACAGCGCCAGGTGCTGCAGGTTGTCTAAGGGTCACGTTGGCCACGAAGCCAGTCCCACTAAGCACACAAACCCCTCGTTGACGCCTCCTAGCGAATTGGGCAATGCTTTCCGCTATGTCAGCATTCCCAGCCACCTCCATAACATGGCTCTTGAGCACGTTTGGGCTGTCTCGGGTCACAAAGATTGGTGGTTTCGGTTTGTTTTTAGATCCGGGAGGCCGGCCTCTTGGTCTACGATTGCCAACCTCAACCGCTCCCTCTCTAGGCTCGTCTCCGTTGTCTCTATCATCATCTTCATCTCCTCTTTCACCGCTACTTCTACCGCTGCTTTCGTTCATGGAAATCTCGCTATGGCGTTTGTTTAGCACAGAAGAATTTGCTGCCGGGTCCATGCCCGGCAGCCCCAATTGCCCTGTCCACCACGGATTCGCCAGAGTTGCAAATTCAGGGAACAAAAACTGGAAAGTAAGGGGACCAAACAATTTAATTAGTCGTCTTGTAACGGGAGAAGATGGATTGCTCTTTGTACTATTCGCTTCTTCGAGAATTTGAGCTCAAAACGTCATAAACAATAGTTGAGCAAGAAACTAAGAGTATGAATTCTTCTATGACCTAAAATAGTCACTACGAGGGAAGATATCAGAGAGAAAGAGAGAGGAAAGAGGATGAGAAGAGAGAATTAGATTCAATTTGCGCAAAGAATCAAGTAAAGAGAAGGAAAGAGAGAAAACCCTTTAGCAAGTGAAGCTAAATTAATAAGATCAAGAACCCAGAAGAGATCGATCTCGGCTGAGAGGACATGGTACAGATGCAAAACCCTTGGTAGAATCCAGCGCAGAGAGAGAGAGAGAGAATAAACAAAAGCACCGAGACATTTGTATTATATGCACACTGTTTTCTTTTTTGAAAAAAAAAAAGTAACTATAAACAAAACAATGAAGAAAAATGTTTTTTTTTTTTTTTTTTTACTTTTCTATGTTGTCAGCTCTTCTCTGTTATGATTTGGGGAGCTAGTAATATATTTTTTTTTCTCCTTTCTTTTTTTCCCACTTTCCTAGTAAGCTCTGCTTTTAGGGCTCTTGGAAATTAGGGTTTCGTGGGGTCGCGTGCGCGAGGGCAGGTGGCGAGTACGTCGTTTTCTTGGGGCCTGACATAAACAAACGTATATATGAGATATATATATATATATATATATATATATATATATATTTAGAGATGGTTGGAGGACCCAGTGTTACTGCTACTGTTTGCTGATTGCTCAGAAAATTTTCCATGCCTCCCTTTGAACATGATCTTTGAATCCGGCCATGCGCCACATTTTTGGCCGTGTGGCCTCAAGTTCATCCCCTTCCATCCATGTATATTAAAAAATGTTCTCCTCGGGTCTTTGGACTTTGCCTGTGCAAGTTGCTACAGATTGAAGTTTATATCATAAATACATACATACATATATATATATATATATATAAGTTGGTTCTTGGCCCCATTATCTTCTTAATTAATATGCTACTAATTATTAGTTAGTATACTTGCACGTGATGATGGAAGTGGTTTAGTCTTTTAGATAACTTTATTAATATGGCCACTAGTGGACTCCCCATGGTATGTATATTCACAGAAATATTCAATTTTTCGTTCGTAATTTTTTTAGCCATTCGTGTGATAATTGCAATTTGCAGGAAGTTGAGGAAAAATAGAAACGTGGGGGAAGTTGAGAAAGTTAAGAGATGCTTTCAAGTAGCGGTAGTGCTGTTGGGACTTGGGAGATTCTACTTATAAGGTTCTTGTATGAATTGATCTAAAGCCTTTGATAAGTTTTATATAATAGATAAAAATAAAATGGGTTTTACAATGTTTATTAAGCACTTAATATATATTACACAAAGTAGCAATAAATTCTACGGGACTCAATAACAATATAAGAAAAATGAGATTTATAACCAATTTATTTGCAATGAGAACGACTATTTGTGATCACTACAACAAATTTGAGCCATTGGAATGATTTTTCTTTAAAACAAAATGAAAATTGTCCCAAAAATAACATCTAAGCATGAAATTTTTGATTTCATTCCAAAAAATACTGAAACATGCAACCCGTTCGAACTTAGGGACAATAAATTTCCTTCCCAATAAAATAATTATTCAAGGATGGGAAAAAATTGGTTGGTTAAGCGCAAGAAACTGATTTACCATTCGACAATGTAGATCACCAATTTTCAAATGGTCAGTTAACATTCGAATGGTAATAATGTGTTCGAACGGTGACACTACTTTAATAAAACATTTAATCAATTAAATAAATCATAATAGTAATCAACAATTAATTTATAAAAAAAATATAATGCATAATTAATTAAACTTACAAAACGTCAAATCTTGTCCATACCAAAAATAAAACAAAATACAAATAAAAGATATAAAATACTATGTCCCCAATTCTTTGAGGACATCCTTGATTGCATCTATTTTTGTCTCTATCTATGTCAGTCAAGTAGACATGGTAATCTGGATCTTCGTACGCACTATATCAGCAATCTGATCAATGAACCTATTTGATGCTCTTCATCCCATCATAAGGAGGAGCATCTAGACCAGCAACCAATTGCCTCACCTCAACACTCGAGAGGCCATGCAGTCCATCATTATCAATGCCCTCATCCTCAATTGTCTCATCATCAGTTGTAGACTCCATAGGCACCACGTTTGGATATGTAGTCTCCAAAAGTGTGATGCCGATAAAATTGGCAAGTATGTCTGCCGAGAACGGGAATGAAATACCTCTATGCTGATAATATATTTACCATCAGCATCTAGACTGGAGACACCGAGCCCTCTATAAAAGTTGGTGACGAGATCAATATATGCCACGAACTGGAATGCCACGTCCCTGTGATCCAGAATCGGTGACCAACTGTGCGCCACAAACACCGATGTGAAGGAGTAGCCCTCGAAGAGAAGATCTTGAAAATCGTCGATCTTCACCTCACGCTTTAATAAAATTTTACGACCTAACAATGTATCGACCGTACTACTAGAAGAACCTTGTTCCCCTAATCTGGCATGCTTTGACCTTTCCCTAACAGACATTTCAACCTGAAATTTAAATAATAAAATTAAAAAGATTAGTTAAAAAATATAATATACAAAACAATTATAAAATTATATAATTAATGAAACAATTTAAATCTATTTTCTGTGTTTAATCGTTCGAACGAGGTATCTTATGTTCGAACTAAAGAAGGTGTTTGAATGCTAACACTGCAGTTCAAACGATTTTGGATATAAACAGTCAAACGGTATAGACACTGTTCTCGAGAATGACTTTTGGGTTCTAATCGTTCGAATGGTATAATCCACTAATTCCTTTCATTTCTTCAACAAAATAACACACACAAGGCCGAAATGTCCATAGAAACATTTCGGCCTTGTGTTTTGCAACCCTAGAGTACTAAATCTAAACTTAAAATGAGTTTTATATAAATTCTAAATAACAATGAAAAATAACAACAAAAGTGCAAAAATATGAAGTAAAAAAGGTATATCTTGGATAGTGGTACTGTTGGTCGACAGTGACGGTGATACAGTGTCAATAAGACTATCGTTCGAATGTTTTTTGGTTTTGAATGGAAATGAGTCATTCGTGGTGCTGGGTCCTCTTATAGTGCAGTCTCGTTCAAACGGTGTATCATCTCGTTTGACGGTTTGCTCGTTCCAATTTGTGGTCAAATGCTGTATTGTATCATTCGAACGTGTATGCACTATATTATTACATATTACTATATAGTATAATATATATTATACTATATTGATTCAAGGTATATAACTATTACATACTATTATACTATATTATAACTATAGTACTATATATACTATTAACTTAACTATTACTATAGTTACTAATAGCTATAATAGTAACTAGTAACTATACTTAGTGTTATATTATTATATAAATTATATGAGTATAGTTATCATAACTTATAATAGCTATACTTATACTATACTTATAATAGCTATACTTATATTATACTTATAATAGTTATCATAGCTTCTAATAGTAACTATAGTATAGCTTATAATAGTAACTATAGTAAATATAGTGTAACTATATTATATATTATTTACTATAGTAGATATAACTAACATAGTATACTAACTAATATATAACTATAGTAATTAGTAGTAATACTCATAGTTATTATATTTATAGTATGTTCTAATATACTTATACTAATACTATATTTATATATCACAATATATATAGTGAATTAATAAACTAATTATGGATACTATAGTTGAATTAAATAATTATAATACTATAGTTCGATTAAAAGAGATAAAATTACTAATATTTAAATTTGTAGTATGTTTGAACAGTCAGTAACACCATTTGACCGCACGTAACATGATCGAACTGTAATTTACATAAAGAAGAGTGTTCGACCAGTTTGTAGAATTTTCGCGCCCATGAAATAGTGGCAGATTGTTTCCCGCAAAAGTGTATAAATAGAGAAAATCGTTCGAACGTCATTTTGACCTTTTCGATCACTTCCGCAAATTTTTGCAAACGGGAAAATAAAATTTTGGCACTCATTGAATTTTCATATTCGAACGTCATTTTGACCCATTCGAACGGTATACGACAACCCAGGCAACAACTTATTCCACTGTAATAAGTGGTTATTAATTAGCACGGCACCGTTTCAATACATAGACAACTTATTACAACGAAAAATTTCACCGTAATAAGTTTTAAAACCTACAAAGCCTTCAAAACCCCTCAGCCTGCTACACTTCTCTCATTTTCTCACTTCTTCTTCTTCAACTAGCGCCGAAAACACCCATTTTCTCCACAATCCTCCACTTTTTTCTCCATAATCCTTCATTCTGTCCACGAAATCTATAAACATTAGCACTATATTGATTCAAAGTATGTTTTTTTGTTAGATTTCTATATAGATTAACTCATTTTCTTCATTATCATGATAATATTTGTTTAAACACCATTTTGTAGGTGTTTATTAAGTTATTTCGGTTTTCACAACTCAAGGTATGTCTAGATTTCATAACTTATAAGTTTTAACATCGAATCTATGTATTTGTGTATTTATCTTCATTGTGAATTGATTTTTGGGATGATTGATTGCGTTTTGCGATTTTGTTTTGCTCTCTAGTTCGTATTCTGGGTTGGTACCATTTGATCGCAATATCACATCGTTCAAATAGTTCTCCATGCTCGAACATTAAATACAGAAAACATATTAATTACTAAATTACAATTATTAGATAACAAATAAATAACAATACTTAATAATTAGGATACTTAAAATACACTTAATAATTAAAATACTTAAAAAACACTTAATAATTAAAATACCTAAAATAATTATAAAATACTTAAATGACTTTGAATACCTAATAATGTATTCTCGTATCTTGTATTATTATTGGGTTTTAATATTGTATCTTGTACTTTGCATTGAAATAAAACTTAGACTCGTTCAAGAGTTATCAATCTTGTTGAACGGTTGATTAAAACTCTTATCATATGTTTTACTGATTTTTGAGACAAAAATTCTTCCTTTTTTATGTAAAAGAATTTTAGAAAATTGTTCCAAACAAACCCAATTATAAGCTGTCATGCATGCCCGCACCGTTCAAACTCAAAAGTTATATATAGTTATGATCTTTCTCTAGAAAGAAATTAAATCGTATAAAATAATTGCTATATCATGCATAATATATATAGCCTAATTAATTATAATCGTACTCGAGATATATGTAAATAATACCATGCATATACGTGTGTGTGTCATGTATAACCTCTGAAGCAATTTGAGAAAAGGTTTAAAACCTCTTAACAGCTGAAATGCCCCAAAAATTCAAAATCTACTACTCTTCTCATCACCAATCGAGCGCCACGTCTGATTTGGATAACCTTTTATTATAGTGAACCTTTTATATTTCCTCAAATAATTTACCCCTTCTTTAAAAAAGAAAAAGTATTGGACTTGTATATATATAGAGTTATTCAACATGTAAGCCAATATGTAAAACACACCCTTCATTTCAATGACATGACAAGACTTGTTTTGTAAGAGATTTAATTTTAAAATTTATCTTATAAATCAAATATTATCATGTCAATAACATTGAGGGTGTGATTTACACACCGGCTTACAAATAGGATTTTTCATATATTTTAAGATTTTTGAAAAATTATCTTGCATGGTACTCTAGCTTCTGAGTATGACTCGAAGAGGAATATATCTTATTCATTGGTACTAAAGGAAATGTTAATAATATCAATACGGCGTTTGTTTATTTTTGCAGCTGAATAAACGAATGAAACAAAATAGTTTTACAACAGAAAAAGATTAGAAATTTAATATTAAATTACGTGACGACATTATTATATGGTAGAGAAAAAAATAATGAAAATCTTAACATGTGTGGACGGTCCAGGAAGTGCCCCCGGGGGCTACATGGCTCCCCGCCCCTGGTTTTGAATATAAAACTTAAAAAAATATTTATATGAGAATATTTCACACATGTTCTCATATAAAATTCATAATTCATGTACATGTATACATGTGTGCGTGCGTGCCTAAAACTTAAGGTTGGTCGATCTCTATCAAAATTGGGCTTGGCCTGAAAAAACTAACCCTCTGATTTTTCTATACCAATATCATAATCTTACTTCTTCTTTTTTATATATAATAAATAGATTTCATTCGGAATGAATAAACCATATACAAATATGTACATACAAATATGTACAACTACGTACCACATCTAACAATACTCTCAACATATCAATAATATCTAGATATTGATGCCACCACTGGACTGCATCTTCCATTAACTTCGCATGTTGTGCAAGCAAGTGAGCTGCCTCATTACCCTGTCTATCAACATGGAGAACCTCATAATCTTGAAGCTGTTGAAAAAGATGATTTTCCACAACTAAAGGACCTTGCTTGGAGAAATTAGGTTCCCTAGATATTATAGCTTCAATAATAGTCAAGGAATCTCCTTCTAATATCAAACCAAAGATACCTAAATGGAAAATCATATATAAACCCCATAGAGTAGCCAAAACTTCTATATCATCCACATCAAACACACCCACTTCCTTTCAACTCAAAGCTAACAAAACTTCTCCTTTATCATCCCTTAAGATGACTCCAATTCCTACATTTTCAGATTGTCTCAATAAAGTCCCATCAAAATTCAATTTGGCTTTATCTGATGGTTGAGGCTTCCAAGATAGCAACCTCTCTTTCCAATGATTAGATTTAGTAGTATTGAAACTCTCAACATACCCAAAACAATTATCAACAACCTCTTGAAGCACACAATCAAAATTTTCAAATAACCGGAGATTCCTATATTTCTAAATACCTCAAGCAATAGTGAAGAAGTAGGAACTATAGACGTATTAGCCCCCATTAAATCCCACAACAAAACATCGAACTCAATATCAGCACCCAACAGCTTTAAAACCATATTATATCTAGTAGTCCATACCTCTCTAACAGTCGAGCACCTCCATAAAGCATGGGTGCTATCCTCAAATTCCAGCTTGCATTGATCACAGGTGCCATTGGATATAATACTCATTCTCATCAAATTCAGTTTTGCGGGCAAACTATTAGTACAAACTTGCCAAGCAAAATTCTTCACTTTGCTTCATATTCCACAATTTCCTCCAAAACTCATAATTGCCTTGTGAATGTGAACTTTCCACTCTCCCCTCAGCATTTAACAAATTCAAAGCAAAGTGGTACCTAGACTTAATTGAATACGCTCTACTTTTATTATCATTCCAAACAAGTTGATCATCATACCGAGAAAGCAAAGTTTGAATTATATGCTCAATCACAAAAACGAGGAAAAAGGGCTCTTATTAACACATCATTTCAAGTTCTTGAATCCTATTAAACAACTCACTAATTGTTGAGTTCGGATGTAGAAATTCAATCCCATCTATTATGCCAAATATTAATTGAATACTCTCTCCCAACTCGTTATATACACCCTTGAAGCAAAACAAATTTTGTTGCACTGATGCTTCTCCAAACATAGGAAGGTTTACTCCTTAAATTCGACTTCAAGAAAGATGTGTAAGGAAAATAATTTGCCTTAAAAACTCTGAACAGTAGAGACTGAGGTTATGTAACAGCCGCCGCCCCTGTTTAGCAAGCAAAGATAGATTAAATACCTCTAAGTTCTTAAAACCCATCCCTCCACGAAGTTTAGTAGTACACATTTTATTCCAACAAACCTAATGCACCTTACATTTTGATCCACATTGACCCCATCAAAACCTAGCAAGTGTCCTTTCTAAATCCTTACAAAAGGATTTTGGCAACTAAAAGTAGCTCATTGTATAAGTTAGCAATGCCTAAACAACTATTTTTATTAAGATTCCCTACCAACTTGTGGAAATAGCTTTTCTTTCCAGCCTTACAATTTTCTCCAAAACTCGTGCCTTCAACTCTTTGAAAGTATCATTTCTGAAACGACCAATGTATGAAGGAAGACCCAAATAATCGAAAGTGGTAACATTATAACTAGGGTTGAGTGAAAATCTGACTTCGCTTTGGCTCCACTCCGACTTCGGAGTCGAAATCGGATTCTTTTTTAGTCTGAAAGTCGAAGCCAAAGTCGGATTCAACTCCAATATTGTACATGTGAAACATATATGTATTTTTCTATATATATTAATTATATATATTATATAAATAGAACTTAAATGGTTAGCTAAATTCAGTAATATACTAGTAAGTAGTACGAGTTAATTATTATAAAATAATATGCTTATATTATAATATAAATAGACTAAATTGAATAATAATAGTTTAATATATGTAAACAATGAACATCATAGTATTACTACTATGTAATACTAATGTATAATAATATGTAATACTAAGTCTAGTATATAATTAATTTTTTTTAAAAGAAATTCCATTCATGAATATAAGAATACATGGTTTGTCAGAAATAACAAATGGAGCAACCTCAAGTGGTTCCTCTTCTATCCAAATCTGTTTAGAAATTAGAGATAGTCCTAACTTAGCAGCAGCATCATCTGCTTTGTTTCCAGTTCTTGCCACATGTTGTATAGACCAATTTTGATGAGACATCAAAATGACCTATATGTCCTCAATGAGTTGACCATTCCAAGAGTAATCTACTGTGTTCTTTTTAACAGCATCTACAACAAGTTTTGCATCTCTCTCAAATTGTAAACATCTCAATCCCATTTCATCACAGAAAGTAATTACTTTGTTGAGAGCCCAGCATTCTGCTAATGCAGCAGATTGAATGGCGCTTCTTGAGCCAGCTAAAACTGCTTGAACTTCACCCCAATGATCCCTTGCTATAACCCCAATTCCCATCCTTTATGTTTCTTTAACAAACATTGCATCAACATTAGCTTTTCAATAATCTTCACCTGGTGGAATCCATCCTTGCTCAGCTACTGTCATTACTTCTCTCTCCTGCATAAGTTCATCCAGACCCTGTGGATGTGGTGTATTAACAACTCTATCATCCTGAGTTGCAAATTGAAACAGAAAAGAAGGACTTATGAACTTGTTATTGAACACATAATCAATCCTCATCTTCCAAATACCAAGAAAAATTGCAGCCACTTTAATCAGGTTATCATCATCTAATCTAGAAATTAGATTACACCATAAAGATTGAAAGTCACAATAATCCCCCCCACTCCAAACTCTTTCCCCCCCCCCCCCCCCCAAAAAAAAAAATCCATAGAATAAGAACATTGCCCCAAGACATGTAACACTGACTCCTCTGCCGAGAAACAGATCGAGCACATATCATTCTTAACCATCTTTCTTTTAAACAATTTTTCTTTTGTAGGTAAAATATTATTGAGAGCTTTCCATATCAGCTATTTTACTTTCTGTGTACAATCTAGCTTCCACACCCTCTCCCACAACTTAATGTATGATAAAGACATAGAAGACTGACCCATACTTTCATTCTTTCTATTAAGATCAACAAAATAGGAAGATTTAACAGAAAACAGTCCTTTTTCAACTAAACCCCATATTATTTTGTCCTCTATGCCCCTTAAACTGACTGGGATTCTGCTTATGCAATCTGCTTCTTCCCTTCTAAAAATTGAGTACAACATTTTGGCTTTCCAGGACTTAGAATCCTCATTAATAATTGCATCCACAGTAGCCCTAACATCGAGAATATTCATAGGAGTTTGAATCTGAAAAGTAGAGGGAATAGGGACCTACTTTTCTTTCCAAATTTTGATGCTTTTGCCATTGCCTACTCTTTATACATACCCCATCTTGACCAGATCCAACACTGAGCATAAACTTCTCCAAATATGTGAAGGGCAGTAGCCAGTTTTTGCCTCCAATAATTGGCTTGTTGGGAAATATTTTTGCTTAAATACCCGGGCAACCAAAGATGTAGGATCTTGAATGAATCTACAAACTTATTTGACTAGCAAGGCTCTATTGAAACAATTAAGATCACGGAAACCTAAACCTCCCATACTTTTAACAGCTCCTAGACTAGACCAACTTTTCCATTCAATCCCTTTGCCATCCTTATTGTGGTTCCACCAAAATTTTGCAATCAACATTTCAATTTCCTTGAGTAGCCCTTTTGAAAGCCTGAAAATACTCATCGTGTATGCTGGTATTGCTTGAAGTACACTCTTGATCAAAACTTCTTTGCTTGCGGTAGAAAGGAACTTTGATTTCCAGCTTGAAACTCTCTTCCAGACTTTGTCCTTGAGGCCCTTAAAAGTGTCACATTTAGATTTACCCACAATAGTAGGTAAACCTAAATATTTGTTGTAATTGTCACAAATAACACCTTCAGCATGTTGGAGAATACATTCCTTAACAGCAACCCTAGTGTTAGAACTGAAGAGAATTGAAGTCTTTTGTTTGTTTAACATCTGGTCAGAAGCAGGTTCGTACATATGTAAAATATGAAGGAGATTAAACCATTCATCCACCTTAGACTTGTAAAAAATTACACAATCGTCAGCAAAAAGGAGATGGTTGATCCTTATGCCTCCCTTAGAAGCTACCACCCCTTTGATCATTCCCCTCATTTCTGCTTACTATAAAAAACTGCTAAAACACTTAGCACATAATAAAAACAAATAAGGAGACAAAGGGTCTCCTTGCCTTAGACCCATCAAAGGCATAATAACCTCTCTTGGCTCACCATTTACCACTATAGAATAAGTGACAGACTTTACACAAGTCAGTAGCAACTTAATCCATTGATCACCAAATCCCAACTGAGTTAGCATTGCTTCCAAAAAGCCTTACTCCACCATGTCATAAGCTTTTGACATATCCAATTTAATGGCCATACACCTTTCTCTGCTTTTCATTCTATAGTGCATTGAATGAAGAAGCTCATAAGCAATCACTATATTATTAGTGATCAAACGTCCAGGAATGAAGGCACTTTGATTCCAAGAGATAAGCTTTGTCAAAACTGATTTCAACATATTAGCTAATACTTTGGAAATGAGTTTGTACCACACATTGCATAAACTAATAGGTTGAAATTCATTTACAGTTTTTGGGGAGTTGACCTTTGGAAGCAAAGATATAAGAGTATGATTCAAAACTGACTACATGCTACCACTGTTTAAAAAGCCCAGCACCTCTTTTGAAACATTTGTGCCAACAACATCCCAATGATCCTAGAAAAAACCTGCATTGTAGCCATCTGGCCCTGGAGAGTTTAAAGGAGACATTTGTCTCAAGGCATATACAACCTTTTCTTTATCAAAACCTCGGTCCAATTGTTCCCTCCTAGCAGAAGAGATTCTTTGTTTCACCCCAAGTAAACAAGCCTGAGTAGAGTCTGAAGATGGATGAGAGGATTGAAAAATTTGGGAAAAATGGTTCCAAAACCCACTGGCTATGTCTTCCTTCGTCTCCAGTACTTGTCCTAATCCATCCTCCTTTTTTATCATATTTTTCTTCCTTCTTTGATTGACACAAGCATGATAGAATTCAGTATTTCTATTACCTTTTGCCAACCTATGAGCCTTGGCATGTTGTTTTCATTTCAAATCTTCTTGGTCCAGTAACACCCTAACTCATTTTGAATCCTTTTAATGGCTTGCATATTTTCTAAGCATTCCTCCACTTCCAACTGTCTAATCTCTTTAATTTTCTATTTAATAGTAGCATCTTTATTTTTATTAACATTCCTACTCCAAGTCTTCAGTTCTTTGCTACATACCTCCAGTTTTTGTTGTACACGACCAGAATAAGGTTGCAAACCTCCCCCCTTCTGCCAAGAAGCACTGATAACCTCTTTTTGTCCCTCCTCTTTAGCCCAATTAGCTTCATACTTGAAAAGAAATTGAAGTCTGGTTGCTGGACCTTTGCTTTGTGAGCAAACTAGAACTATTGGATGATGATTTGAGCACATAGCACTCAATGTGTCAACTTTAACATCATAAAATTCATTCCACCATATTTTGTTTGCCAAAGCTCGATCTAACCTCTCTTTAGTAAAAGTGGAATCCTCATGCCTATTACTCCATGTTAACTTACAACGCTTCCACCCCAAGTCAAAAAGATCCCCTTCCTGAAGAACCTCTTTGAACATACCAATCTATGACTCATTCCGAACTCTGCCACCTACTTTCTCATCATGAGAAAGTATCTCATTAAAATCACCTATAATGCACCACCTCATGTTCCTCGGATTAAAGGATTTCAGAAGTTGCCAAACCACCCTTCTCTTACTCGAATCAGGATCCTCATAAAAGCAGTCAAAACCAACATAGTTTATTGTCATTTGGTCTCACGATTAAATTGATATGTCACTGGGAATAATTAACCAACTCCAGTGTTATCTCCTGCTTCCACATGATCATTAGGCCACCATTCCTACCTATAGTGTCCACGGCAACACAGCTCTCATAATTCACTTTCCCTGCTATTCTTAAAGCACTTTCATTGTTCGACTTGGTTTCCATAAGGAAAACCATAGTGGGAGCTTTTGCCTTGAGTTGGAAACTAAGGTTTTGAACTGTTCGGGGGTTCCCAACCCCCGACAGTTCCAACTGAATATTTTCATGGTGCTCGGCAAGGCTTGACCCCAGCCTGCACCACTTCAACGTTACAATCATTGCTGGGATCAAGAGAGAAAAGCTTACCTCTCTTATGCCCAGACACATCTGTAGGATCATCTGTAGTCGACCCAGCAAGCCCTTTTTGCCCTAAAAAGAAATCCTCGCTCTATTGGTTGTGCACCTTAACCCTTTGACCTTTGTTTCCACCAAGAATTGCTTTTAGAAATTTTTGCAGATTGAGATGAAGAAGAAATCCCAACTGCCAAATCTATTTTAGACTCCTATAATAGATTATGAGGTCGGTGGCTTTCCTTAATTGCACTGTTATCAATGGGCTTATCACAGACCAAAGACACGCACTCATTCCTCTCTATCTGGCCCATACCACTTAAGCCCATATCCTAGGGCGAAAGTTTCCTGCCCTGCAAGATGAGAATCAAAACCTGCCTGATGTTCTGAGTTAACTTCCTCTGTGATTAACGACCCCTTAATCCCCTTATCCTCCAATCTCGGAGCCGTTTCTAACTCAATGACATCCTTTCCTACTTGCATGCCGATATTTTTGTCAACCGTTCTGGCATTGCACTTCCCAGAAAATCCAAAATTGTCATGCCCAGATTCCTTCCACCACCGCCCCATGCCGCTGTTGCCCACTGAACCTTCACCATCATTTATTGGGACCTCGGGATCCATTTTTTTCATTCCTCTCATCTTTCTTTTCAGAGCTTGCATCAAAATTTGAGAAGGAAGTCCAGCGTTTAAAGATATCGTCAGCCCAAAGCCAAGGGCCAAACTGTGGCTTATTTGAATGATCAGTATCAGCAGCTGAGGTACACCCAGAAACTCCATGTAATATCCATCCACAGGTAAAGCATAAACGTGGGAGCTTCTCATACTTAAAAGGCAACCATAGCTATTTTCCTTGCACCATAATAATTTGACCTTAAGTAATTGGCTTCTGCAAATTCAATTCTACCTGTAATCTCAAGTACTTCCCCCATCCGATCCCATCCGATACCATCCTCATCTACATCAACATCAAGAACTTGTCCCACAGACTTTCCAATACGCTCTCCCCACTCCTTAGTCATGTTGCCCAAAGGCAGATTATATATCTGCAACCAGAAGTATTCAACATTAAAAATCATCTTACTGGGTTGTAAACCACCCTCATAAGGCTTTAGTATGAAGAGATAATTGTCAAACAGTTATGGTTTCCCCTCAAGGACTTGCTGCCTAGCCATATGATTTGCATAAGTGATTATAAAGACATTCTTTTCCACTTCAAAACGCTGGCTCTTTTGCTAATTCTCCAAATTTTCTCCGTAGTGTTTGCTACGATTTCCTTCCCTACCACCCGATCAGCACAAATCTTCCCAACCAAACTCCTTTCACTCTTCCATAGAATTTCCTCTTCGCTACCCAGAGGGCATTCAATTATTGTTTCCTCTTCTTCCGTTAAACGTAAATGACCACACAGATCCTCAATTTCTTCCATCGAGAACCCTTCGAGCCTTCCGCACAGAGCCTCTTCTCACCAGAGAAGACTATTTTCGCCGCCTCTGTAAGCGTCACCAGAAAGGAGACTTTAGGGCTGAACATAATTAGTATATAATTAAGTTAGACATAAGTTATATACTATTATAATAACATGTAATTAAATACTATAGTACAATTCTATAAGATGAATAAGTTAAGCACTAGTATAGTACAAGTATAATGAGTTAATAAAATGTAATATTAATGTATAATAACCTTAGTATAATAAATTATATTTAAACATTATAGTACAAGTCGATTTAAATAGTAATTGTTAATAATCAATACTAACAATTAAATTGAGTAATAAAAAAGTTATAAGCACTATAATAGAATGATCAATACTAACAAACTATAGTATGATAAACATATAATTAGACACTAGTGAATTAAGATTTATTACTAAACAATACTAACAATTCTAAAAACCATAAATAAAAGACTTAGGGCTGAAACAAAAATTAAGATTAAAATTAAATTTAGGGTTTAAAAAAAACAAGGTTTAGTTTAGGGTTAAGAGAAAAAAAGCCCAAAATGGGAAAAAAGTTGGGTTTAGAAGCCCAAATCTACAGCAGGCCAGCCTAAAAGATGCTACAACCAAAATTCAGTCAAAACGGTATTCTTTTTCCTCAGAAAAATGCAACATTTTGACTACAGTTTCTATGCCTCCCCCCCCCCTAACCAAGCTATAAAAACGACGTCATTTTGACTGTGTACACTAACTACGTTTATTCTACCCAACCCCCTCAACCTCATTTTCATCTCACTCAGATTCTCTTAGAAACCCTAGGTCCTAACTCAGCCCATTGCCTCTCTCTGTCCTCTCCCGCCATGCGATCGTCGATCGACTCCCCTTCGCCGTCCGACTCACTTACTCACTCTCACTCTCACTCACTCTCAAAGATCTGCAGTTTTGTTTAGGATATTAAGACATCAAGAACCGTCAGAGCAACCAACACTATCGAGCACAGTCGATCGAACGATAGAGCACATGCATATGGAACCGAAGCAACCAACATCCTTTACCTCACTATCTATGTCAATTTTTTGGGATTTAATTTGTTGGTTTTAATCTAAGTTTATATCTGCATTTTGGTTTTATTTTTGGGTGATTTCGGTGATTGGGTGGTTGTGGATCTGACCCAAGTCTGATTTCAACTCTGACTTGTTGGAGTGAAGTCTATAGTGGTCGGAGCTGGAGTCGAAATTCAGATTCGAACTCCAACAATGTTAGAGTCAAATTTGGAATTAGGGCATACTGACTCCGCCCTAATTATAACAACAATGAAAAATGAGTTTATTTTTATTTATATATTTATGCGGAATTGAATTGGAATAGTTGTACTTGTTTCTCTTCTAGCTTGTTTATTTTATGTTTCACTCATAATTGATCAATGTATTCAAAAATTTTATTTCACAATAGAATAATCTTTTTTTTCTGTACTTCACAATTCATTATTTTTCCTTAAACTTTTAGGAGTTCTCACTAATAATCCATTTGAAATTGATGAGTTTTTTATCGACTCATTCATATAATATATCAAAATAGACGAAAGACAGTGGCATGGCAAAAAATTTTATTAAAATAAAATCACACGTAAATAATTCCACAATATAAAATAATCATGTCAAATCTTATTTATTATTTTTATTTAGATCGAATCCTTGATCTACTTATAAGTCGTGGTGAAAGATATACGTACACCGCTATGTCAAGCTTGTGTCATTCACACTGCTAAGATGAAAAAATTTGATTTACACTAGATTTGATTTTTAATCTGTTACATTTGAAATTATGTCATATCCACTGTATAAAGAGTGTTTTTTATAGTACTGGTTTGTAAGTAAAATATTTTAATTTTATTTTAATAGTTGGTTGGGTTGATAACTTAAATATATTAAAAAAATAACTATTTTATGTTTTTTTTAATGTAATAAATTAGAGAGAAAAATTAAGTAGGTACTCCCTCATAAAATCCTCACCTCAACTCTGTGGTCGAGTGTCCACATTCGCAGAATGAGGGGACCAAGTGGCCGTCCGCATGCCTTTAATAGGCTCCGTTGAAGACGTGGTAGTACTGGTGAAAGTAATATAAAATTCCAAATTAGGGTAAGATGCGTGAGGGTATTATCGTGCCCGTCAATTTTTTCAAATACGGCTGTGAGCGGCTGATATTAAAAAACTATTACCTTTTTCATGTTATTTCCCTAGCTAGCTCACAAGTCACAAGAGTGGTGGACATGAAGTTTTTGGACTTTGAAACGGTGGCCACAATAAGTATATTAAATATTAGGAGGCTGCTGACATGATTTTCTCAATTGACGATTATTCTTATATATATAAACACTTTTTTTATATAATAGATCTTAGGTAATTTGGGCCGGGTCTATATATAGGAGTGATGCATGCATGTGGTTCATGCACTTTCGAAACGTTTACCTAATCACTAATTTTTAATAAAGAGTAGTGCTACTTATCTTTCATTTTATCACCATCTTCTCATCATTCATCATATGGTATTAAATGATTGGAGACTATTTATTAGATTTCACTTATGAGCTTATCATTTAATCTCACATATATACATCAAGGGATGTTGAGAAGATGATGATAAAAAGGATTATAAATAGATTTTTCCTTTAATAAATTAAAGGATGGAATATCATGCATCTATATTTTAAAGTTTTCTAATAATTATTTATCATATATATATAATTATTAAAACCAAATGGATGTGCATGTTTGGAGTCACAAGTCTTGTTGTCAACTATAAAACTCATTAATTATGTGATATAATAAGCTTAACTAATTAAGTAAATAATGGTTATTAAGAGTTTCACATAAGGTGTTTAGTGAGAAAATCAATATTTTTTTTTTTATAAAGAGGGGTGGGGGGGTTTTGAACTTAGGTTTTCTATTTGGAGAACCGGGTCATATGCCATCAGACCATCAGGTTCTTGACATATATATATATATATTGATTTATATTAATATTAGTAACACATCATGAGTTTGTGAAATTTATATTAATAATGACTATATATATATATATGCATATAGTGGAATTTGAACCAAAATTTGAGAAACAATGATCACGGCCTACTATGTATATTAGATGGAATTGATAGCTGGTCATTATAAGGGTTCAAGTATTGTAATCTCATCACAGAGCACCCCCATATGCGAATTATGAATGAAATGACATCATTATCAAAAGTTGTCCATTTCTCTTGATGATACAACTGTAGCTGGTTTGTAGGCAAAAAGTGAGGGAGGTTAACTGTAGGTTTGTAGTACTTGCTAATTTACGGCAACTTGGTTCGATTTGCCATACATCCATACGCAGCTTTGCCAGTAAATTTAGAAGCTGAAGTTGCCTGGGCCCTGATATCCGATTGTTGCTTTGACGTTAATGATGTTGAATGCTTGTAATTATAATATTCGAGTATATTAGCTTTTCTTTTCCTCTCTCTCTCTCTCACTAAATAATTACAACAGAAACATAGAGCACAAAATCGTTGTAATATCCACGACATATAGTTGAAGGTATTCTATTGTGTCCAAGTTCCCGCGATGTAAGAACGTCTAATATGCATACTGCCATATCCATGTACAGTAGAATTTAGAGGCAATTAGGGACTGGTAATGGTACTCAGATATTCTGTCTTCTAAAGACTAAAGGGGTTCCAAATTAATCCTGTGTAATCTTCGTGCTCCTGCCCTAAAATCATGTCTATATATATTACGTTTTGGTAGCCTCTCATTCATTTTATAGCCAAGTCATCATATATATATATATATATACTAGCAGTGGCTAAAACATGCAAACACGTTTGCCACATCTACCTAATTGAAAAAAAAAATAAAGTGTGACTTCAAATATTAAAATAGTCTAATGCATAAGAGTGAAATTATTGTTTATTCATGTTCATCATTTATTATGGAATTTAAATTATATTAAAAATTCAAATTAATTATATAGTTTTATTCTCTTAAAAATGTTTAGTAAAACTTCATCATTTATATAATGATGAAAAATTAATATTTTATAAATTAAAGTTGATTTTAAATTTATGATATAATATTTATATTTTAATTATCTATTTTATGTTAGTTTAAATCAATATTTAAACCTCCACCGTTAGATTAAATTTGAAGATTCAAGATAAATAGTTGGGATTTAAAATCTTAAACCTAACATTTTCCCTCACTTTTCCTTTCTCCCTCTCTCTCATTCCCCACGCACGCCTTCCCTCTCTCTCACCCAATCTCCTCCCTCAAGCAGCCCAAAGCCACCGTGCGCGACCCTGCGGCGTAATCGACCATCTCACAGGCTTCCCCTCACGCCGGCGAGCAAACCTCACCGTCGAAGCCCCTTGGCAGCTCGTCCCTTAGCCGCACGCGAGCAACCCGAAATGGGTCTCGACGCACCAGTTCTCCACCCTTGCACCACCGTGGCTAAGCCCCAGCTCCACCAAGCACCACCACCGAGTTATCCTCAAGCCGTGGAGTACTTCCATGGAACCCACCACCTGTGGCTCCTCCCTAGCTCCACGCACACAACCCCTCTACACGCACGGGTTTCTCCCCGTAGCGCCGCCGTTAGCCACCCTTACGGCACGGCACCACCACTACCAGCCTCGTCCTTCGCCAATGACCCCTTCACTTCCTCCTTTCCTCCAGCCGACGACCCCTGATTTGTAATTTTGTGATTTTATGATGATTCACTACAAGAAATAAGGCTTTTTACTGTAATTTTTTGTCTGTTGGAAATAAATTCGCTCAAGTTGGAAAATGGTCTTTTGCGACGATTTTTTCACTTTTTATGACAGACAAATTCGCCACAATACTAAATTGATCTTTTGCAACGACTTGTGACTTTTTGCGACCAAAAATTCACCGGAAAAAGTAACTATTTTTTTGTGACGGTTAGTTAATCGTTGTGATTGCGAAAGTGGTCATTTGCAGTGATTTTTTATGTTTAGAAATCGCCAAAATAGTTTATTTCCAGCGATTTTAAAATTGTTGCAAAAAATAACTGGAAATACTACTTATTTGCGGCGAATTGAAATTTCGCCGCAAAATTCAGCACGAAGTTTGAACCTGTTGAATGCACTGTAATTGTTTTTCCGACGATGTTTAGTCGCCACAAATGAGTATTTGGAGCAATATTATTTTTGTTGCTAATGACTTTTTTTATTTGCGGCGAGGATTTTGGTATTTGCAGTGAGATTAAGCCAAAAAAAGCTAA
Source organism: Juglans regia (assembly GCF_001411555.2). Taxonomy (NCBI): domain Eukaryota; kingdom Viridiplantae; phylum Streptophyta; class Magnoliopsida; order Fagales; family Juglandaceae; genus Juglans; species Juglans regia. The sequence goes on along the minus strand of NC_049907.1, from coordinate 39,932,086 downwards.
TAAAATTAAAATGTCCGCTCGTTCTCCATTCATTTCCCTCCAGCCCTTCCCCCTGCTCTCCCTTTATCTCTCCCCAACTCTTCCTTCTCGAGCACAACCCAAGCCAGTAAGCACAGTCTGTCGCCAACGACCCCACCACGCCACCGCCACCTCACCTCGATAGCCACCCCCTCCTTCTCCCCTACCGCCGATCTCTTTCCTCCTCGAATCTGGCCTCACCTCTCTCTCTCTCTCTCGAATTTCACTATATCGTCGCCACTAGGGGTGTCGTTCGCCACCACCCACACGTCAACGCCGTCGCCAGTTCTCTATCGGAGCCTCCTTCTTCTCCACGCCCAGCCCAACAGCTCGAGGCCCTCCCTCTCTCCCTTGCTCTGTTTAGTGATTAAAACTAGTTTGAAGTTATATATTTATGTTTGTTCAATGGAAGGTCTTGAGTTTTGTTATGTAATATAGAATATGAAAAGGTGAATGGATCTTGAATGAATATGTATTGTGTAGTATTTTTGGGCTAGCTAACTTGAATGAATGGAGCAAGGGCTTTTTACATTGAATTTGAATTAAATTGTGTAGCTTTGATTGATATTTTAAATTTTAAATTCTCGTTTGGATGGAATGATGAAGTTCTTGGATCTTTGTAATGAACTATAAAGTGAAGCATGGAAGCTCACTTGGAGGCTTACTTTGAGAATTAGATATTAAATGGAGTTGTATTGAGAAGATGCAAGGGATGTGTATTATATTGCAGCGATCATTCTGTTTTGTGCAATTTTTTTTTTAATTTTCTAAAACATTATTTCCAGGGACTACACTTCGCTGGAAATTATTTTTTCCTCATATAAGATTATTTGCGGCGCTTACATGTAGCCGCAAATACTCTTTTTCAGCAACAATTACTCACTGCAAAAACTTTATTGTGACGACATATTTCGCCGCAATTAACTTTTATCAACGATTTGGCATCAAACGGGAAGGCCTTTTGCATCGATTTTTTGACTAATTGCAGCTAAAAAAAAAATCGTCGAAAAAAGTATTGTTTTGTGGTGATTTTTATAGTTCGCTAGTTTAACTTATAATTGAACTGAGAATTGTGACGAACATGCGGCGCAGTAAAAATTGCCGAGAAAGATCATTTGCAACAAATTTACGGATTATTTGCAACTATTTTTTATACGAGGAAAGGTCCTGTTTCTTGTAGTGATTTTGCTGTGAAGATTTAGAGATGGACGAAGATGTAGAGAGAGATGTAAGGGAAAGAAGAAAAACGAAAAACAAGTTTACTATTTATTACCATTCATTTATGTTCATCCGTTTATAGTTGTTTTTAAGTATATATATATACATACATACATACATATATATATATATATATATATATAAAAGAGGTTGGTAGGCTTCCGGTTAATGAGTAGTTCACTGTATCTCAAAGATGGGTGGTGCCGTGGTGGTCACCTCTCTGCATTAATTACCCTGCATGAGTTATGGACACCATTTAATCCAAATAAGGTAACCCCTATATTACGCCTTTATACAGGGTAACAATTTGGGGGACTTTAGGTTCCTACAAATTAGTACCTGCATGCAAGGGGTTGGAAACCCTACAATTTCATTAAATTCGTAGGACTCTTCGCTAGGCTTCGCAACTTTTGTTATACCTACCGAATGACTTTAAAACAGGAGAAATGCTTGGGAGCAGTTGGAAGCCGCAGCACACTGTGAAGAATTTTTTTTTTTTTTTTTTCACCCCAGTACGTTGAGTGTGCTGAGACTCTACAAACTACAAACAGTAGAGTGTGATTTAGATTTTTTCTTAAAACAGATCTATAACTCAATTCTGCAGGCGCGCGCACCAAAAAAAAGTGAGTTTGGGGCCTAGAGTTGGTTGAGCCCGAAATCAATCTAGGGGTTACGCGTTTGAGATCCAACAAGAATCAAATTCAGGCTCCATTACTAGGGAACAAATTGCCCATTGGTTAGTCTACATATTACATTTTTTCCAATCTCAATGTCTCGGGCATACACTGGGTATATAGGCTATACGAAAGGAGATAATTCCGGTAAAGCAAAAACATGATCCCCAGCCCCAATCTAATTGGATGCCCAACCAGTACTTGAACAACTAACTGATAAAGACCCTTTCTTTCTGTAATTGGCAAGAGAAAAATTTCGCAGGAAGGTGGGGATTCAACGTTTCCTTCTCTCACTGAAACAAAATGCAAATGCAGCTATAGCACACCGCTTGGGCCAACATGCACCAATATAATAATGCCTAGTGTACCTTCGTATGGGAAATAACTGAAGGTTAAGGATCCAAGATAAATGATGGATGTGAACACGGGGGGACGATTGTGGCAAAGTTGTATTGGTTAGGGTCTGTATTGGCAGTGTGCAAAAGGAAGAAATGAGGAAGACGGCTACAAATGGGGGAGAATGTCAAGAGACGGGTTGGGAGGATCCAACGGAGATTTCAAGCCACACATGGCTCAGTAGTTGCCTGTAGTAAATGAACTTTAGGTGGATATCTAGACTTCTAAATTTTGAAATGGTCCGTTGGAATTTGAATGCATAGAACCAGGGTTAGGTCCACAATATCTGGGCTGTTGAAGTCCGATCCTTAGATAATCTAATCTATTTTTGAAGAAATATTCGAGGAAGAAGCTATGGGAAATCCTCAGTTTGCTTATTGGCCTGATTTCAGTCCCTAATTAGAAACACAATAAATTCTATTAAAAAAATATATTGTGTTTAGATTCAACGCACAGCTTCAAAACTCAATCCGTGGGAGGCAGGCTGCCTACACCTTCAGCCACTGGCCATTGGAGCTAACATAGAACCTCTGTCAATCTTGTGGCAGAACTGCAGAGAAACCACGACTCAATCTCCCATATCTGTTTCTTGTCAGAAAGAAAAAAGGATTAATACACGGTGATGCACATGTTTTGTACTTCGCAGCATCTGTCGACCAAGGAGCAAAATGGATTCTTAGAAATAGACTTCAGCCAAGCATGAAATATCTGAGGACCCTGCAAAGAAATAGGCCAATCAGCATCAAACAGACAGAGTTGTTCAAAATACTCAAACTAGAGAGTCAAGTTTCATCTCGATGTCTAATTATTGTGCAAGAAAATTCATACCACAAAACCTATATTACAGTTGATCAAAGAATAAGTACCAAGCGCTTCATGAGTGTGACTATCTTCATGACACAACATCAGCATGCACGGAATTATCAAGGATGGCTGCTAAGGAAGCCCTAAAATGGCATTCAAATGAAGCCAAAAAAGGATATGCAACTTCTTCCAGATAACAAGCATGAAAGACAGTGGCATGTAAAACTTGAAATCCAAACGCGCCCCAAAAAGAAAACTAGTTTCATGATGATCGAATTTGAGTTTGGAAAATTTGTCAGCCCAGATTGTTAAGGAAAGCCTATAACTAGTAATGCAGTAATTAGGAATTATTGTATCCAAGATTAAAAAAGAATTGTAGGTTTATAATTTAGAAAATTATTCGACCCCCAGAGTTGACATAAATACATCAGAACTCCATAGAATTGGCAATTGAGTATATAAACCATTGGAGAGACGATTTCAGTTTATCAAACATGTCCAAATATTTCTGTTGCAAGAAACATACAGTTAAGAAGATAGCATACCATAGAATAGGTGAGTGAGTATAAATACCATAGTTACATAGTATAAGCATCTCCATAGAGGTAGACCATTGAGTTTACAACTTTAAAATAAATTTACAATGATTGATATGGTTATCCCCTTTTGTACGGCATTCAATTTGCAAATGACAGTAATTACCACAGTATAATTATTTACCTCATGAGATAAAATATAACTAAGAAGAAAACCACGAAGCATGCAACAAGAGTACATGTTCTCCTGTTTGATTTCTTCTCAAATACCTACACAGTAATGATATCACCTTAGTCAACCATTATGACAGCTCTGTAAATAAAATAAAAAGAAAGACAAGCAAGGTGGTAAAGTAGATCTTGTCCATGTACCATTTTGAACCGATCCATGGTTCCTGACATTATGCCCCTTGATGAATCCATGTCGTTACCCTGATTTTAAATAGAACTGGTTTACAACATAGATGAAACAACTTTCACTCATATGGGGTGTTAGTAACACACTTACCATTCGGTCAAGCAAACGATTATGACTCTCCACCTCCTCATGTATATCCCCTGTTAACTGTCGGTAGCTAATATATCAATAAGAAGTTATTTTGTAAGGAAATTACATCTAAAAAGAATGACTCTAATCCTTTCTCTAACCAACTAACTCATTCATACACCATCTCAGTTCTGTACAGCATAAATAATGGCAGTTTAGATACAAGTAAGAAAGCATGCAGTAAGCTGCATAAAGGTGCACAAATATGTAATCCTAACATAGTGACAAAAGAAGGTTTGATGAATGCATCTTTTGGAGAGTGTATGACAGTCTGCACAGGCATGAGACGGGTGACATGGCATATAAAAACTGTGCCTATACATAATGTTGTTCAAAACGATGAGCATGATTTCAGAACACCTCTTAAAACAAATATTTGCTTCCAAGGTAGTCCCCAACAATATTTCCCTAAAGAATATATAAACCACAGGGAATTTATCCAATGAATGAGCACTGTAATACATTTATGCATGCTACTGGATATATATATATATATATATTTTTCTAATTATGCATGCTACTGGATATATTGGGATTGTTAGGATTATAGATGACAGTTTTGGAGACTTGTATTCATCACATGAAACTCATTGCCAGAGAACTCACCAACACTGGTCATCCTTTTTCCTATACTGAACTTACTTTCTTAAGAAATATAACCCTATCTTGCAGACTGTCTACAGCGTTCTCATTGTCATGATCGTCAGTTCCATGGGAGTGTGATGAGGGCACCCTAAGACCACCTTCCTCAAGGCCATCAAAACCATCAAATAGAGATGCTCTGGAAGCACGGTGCTCCCTGTACAGAAAGAAATTATGCCATAATTATGAACAAAAAATTATACCATACATTATGATGGTTATCTTTCTGTTTACGTACACTTAACAGAGACTTCTGCAAAACAGGGAAAAAGCAGTACCGGGAAGATACCAATTTCAAATGCATATCGATATACAGATAGCTTTTGAATTAGAATAGGGTTTTTACCGTCCGACATTTCATAGAACTGAGTCTTGCTCCCACAAGAGAAATGTTAGTGAGAAAGTTTTAAGAAAGAAATCCACTTACTCATTTGTTTTTACAATATATCTCATCTCATCTCATCTCATCTCATCTAATCATTACAATTTTTCCAAATTCTCACACAAAATAAAATAAAGAATTCAACTTTTTCAAATCTCAAAAAAATAATACTATTAAAAAAATATATTCTAACAATATTTTATTCAATTTTCAACTTTTATCTCAACTCATCTCATCTTATCTCATCTCATCTGCGAAAACAAACGAATGCATCTCCTGCTTTCTAATAAAACTTTTTGATAATTTTACCTTCCAGGCAGACTCACATTTACATGCTCTCACGTACATGTTTATAAATAATCACAGAGGAATAATAAAAAAAATATAATAGACACCTATTGTCAAGAGATTCCCAACCATCACATTAATAATATAAATCTACATCAGATCCCCCCCCCCCTTCCAGGTTGTGTTGTTTCTTTTGTCTATTCTCCTGTCGTGCTTGCAATTTTGCCTAAATGGTTGATCGCGTTCAGCCAAACTAATCCAATTCTAGATTCATACTAATCGAGGAACGAAAATCTGAATTCAACAATACGCGAATGACCGCGTTTGTAATTTACGGATAATATTGCATCAAAGAGCATTGGTTCTCCACAACCTCAAGTCCAAGTAAATTCACTCCCCCCGCTCCCTACACCTCTACCCAAAATCAAAACCAAAATTAAGATTTCAATAACCCACATCTACGAGAAACTCAATAAGATAGACCTGAATTAAGCAAAAAAAGAAAAAAGAAACAGAAAACAATCGAGTTTGTTTGAAATCCAGATCTTCATAACCAAGGAAATAAAGAAAAACTACAGAGAATTTGAAATAAAATCGATTGAATATGAGGTTAATTGCGTCACATTGCGTTAAAATGTTATGTGTAAAAGAAAGATGAATGTGAGCGATAAAAGGATTCGCAGCAGAACCTTCTGTAACTCATTCCTAGAAGGATTCACAGAGTCGGCGTTCGTTTCTGCTTCCAAGGTTTCAGATTTTGTGTAAGAATTTTGATAAAACTGACGGGCCGCGGGTGACGAACCAAGTTCAGAGAGCAGCCGCAGAGGTTTTACATACTCGACGCTCCGTTTCTTTGCCGAGGAAACGAAGGAAAAGAAAAATGTACGGCATCGGTTCCTTTCGGGTCTAGCTGGTCGCTCCGTCAATTGCGTTTCGAAGCCCATTCAAATTTCAAGCCCGGCCAGGTTTCTAAGCCCAATCAAATAACTAAGATCTTATGAGGTTAAGGTTATTTCTGTAAAGCAAGAGATATAGACCAATGAAGTAGATTTTATTATTCAGAGGAATACTGATCACACTAATTAAGTAGCAGATCTTAAGTGATTTTATATATCTATATCTTAAAAAAACAGCTATTTAAAATATGCCACAAAGATTTGTATGATTGGGAATAAAAAAATTCACGAACGAAAGTATTTCTCTATTACTTGTAATTATCTATGAGAATTTTCCTTACAAAAATAAACGAGATCCGGTTTGGATACAAAAGTATATCTAACTCATTTCAATTTATTTTATTTCATCTTATTTAATTATTATAATTTTTTTAAATTTTCACATAAAATATAATAAATAATTCAATTTTTTCAAATCTCAATAATAATAAATGATCATATAATATTTAAATTGTATGATCATTTATTACCACATGGTTCAACAAGCCATCAGTATTTCTTACTTGATGTATCTATCTATTTATTATTTCATACTCTAAAATCTTGTTCAAAAACTTAGAATGCATAACATTCAAACGAGATTTACCGTATAAAGTTTCTTAAGAAATCCTATTAAAAATTCTAGGTCAAAAGGTTCGTGTTGCTTCTGTTCATGGCAAATAATATTAGATACATAATTCTCACAACAGAAACTGTCATTAGCTGGACATCAAGTAAGAATACTTTTAAAGTACGTTTGGGTAGTGAGAAGTGTTGAGAAGTGTTGAGAATGTTTGTAAATATTAGTGAAAAAGTAATAAAAAAGTAATAATAAAATATTGAATAGTAGTAAAAAATAGGTGAAAAGTAATGAATAGTAAAAAGGTAAGTAAAAAGTAATAATAAAATAAAGAATAGTAGTGAGAGTACTCGAGTACCTCAAGTAGTGAGAGTACTTGAGGTACTCGAGTAATATTATGTACAAGTTTAAAACATGCAAACCTTTTATAAAAAAGTGAATTTCACTTAAAAAATAATATAATTTTTAACACTTGTCCACGATGGAGTCCAACTTTTTATAAAAATATTGAGCGAAACTTGTCTATTTTGAGACTATACAAATCATTACTTGTTATTAGGGCTATAATCGAGCTTAGCCGAACCGGTCTTTAGCTTATCGATATCTACTTGACTCAAAATACTTAAACTCGAGATTTTTATTTCTTCCTTATTCGAGATCGACTCGGTAAGCTAAACTCTTAATTCAAGCTCGAGCCGAGTTACGCTCAAGCCGAGTTACGCTCAAGCTTGGCTTGAATTGTTTATTTTATTTTATTTGTAATAATATTTAATAATTAATAAATTAGATAAATAAAAAATAAAAAATCTAATGTTGAATTTGTATAACTAACAAGTAAAACTTCTATTGAATTATAATATTTTAAAAATTTATAAATAATTAATATCTAACTAGTTGATATTTATCTATAGTAACGATATATTATATGCCTACATATATTATTAATACATACACATAATATGATAGCATATATTTATTTTATATATAGTTCTCACATACTAGTATATGAAATTATTAAATCTTATTGACTAATTATTATACAAATTATAAAATATAGCTATAAAGTATATTCAATATATAAACATGAATAATTAGGTTACACATTATATATTTAATTATAAAAGTGATATTATTAGTTAATACGTGTGTGTGTAGGTACTAGGTCCGGAGCAACGTGCAAAGCACGTTGCCTAGTTGAGTGAAACAGTTTTTTTACAAAAATAATATGGTTTTAAAAAAGAAATGATTAACAAATAATTTAATGAATGAAAACAAAAAGTAAATTTTAATAAATATAGAAACAAATGGTATAATAATTAAAGGGAATAAGCCAGTCCTTTTGGTCTTGTTTAGTACCGCAGAGGACACGGGCCTCAGCCACGGGCGTTGGAGATAAGTTAACAGATTGTTAATCAATGAATAAGATATGACTGTTAAGTATGGTGAACATCGGATTTGAGAAAAATGTATACTATCTCATAATATTCTTCCACAAGATTTTCTAAGAAAGTATGAGCTCTATAAAAAACACAATTTAAACCATTATCGAGTACGTTAATCTTGGATGCACAACCCAATTGTTGACAAATACAGGTGCCTGAAAAAATCAAAATGAACTCGAATTGCCAAAACATCGTTGAACTGGAATCCTCGAACATTTCAAGGTTAAATACATATTGCAGAATCCCAATTTTTACCTTCACTCAGCCACTAAATCATTTAAATTTGGCTACTATTCTTTAAAAAGAAAGAAATCTAGTAAATGTTATTTAACTCCCAATCAAATTATAGATAATGTAGTAAATATCTCAAATTACAAAATAACCTTTTTTTATTTCAAATAATAAAGTAGTGAAAAATAAGAAAAGATATCTCGTCAGTATGATTTATGAAGTCGACTGCTAAACAACCCAATGATTCATGAAGTCGCCAGTGTGATCAAATCTCCTATAACATAAAAGCAGGTAAACATAATCCAAGGATTAGAAGACAAAATGGGAGCGCAGCACAAACTTGTAATACATAACTTCATGTAAATGGTCAGCTTGTTTTATTATTCCAACAGTAAGAAAATGCAATTCTAACTGTACAACACACTTCAAAGCGTGAACAATCAGAAGTCAATGTGGTCTTCTAGTATAATTATATTTGAGAAAACCTTTATTTGATTTTGCTAAACCATCTCTCTTTCTACGGTTTTAAGTAAGGCATGATATGATGCTAATCGCAATTGGAATAAAGTAACAAAACATGACAAAAAGGTTTGCAATCATGGAAACGGTTTACGATTTCTTGTATCAATCTAATGACCTAATAATTAATTAACTTATTAGATACTTTGGCCCCAATTCAAATATGAAATAAGTGAAAAAGAGTCTTTAAAAAAAAAAGCACAAATTCATGTCTTCACTCCATCACCATGGCATTTCCTAAGAAATTAAAGGCAAAAAAATTTGGGTCTCACCTCTTGTGAGGGTAAGATGATAGACTTTAACATTTTGGGAAGATAATAGTTTATATGATTTCCAAGAGCCATGCCATAAGGGTCTTCTCTCCATGCATTTTCAGGGATTTCCATTACTTGGTTATCCCTAAACGACCTACCATAACCAACTTTGTGCTTCCAACAAGAGAACACGCATGATATGCATTTGGGTGAGCCCTTTTTAATAAATGCCTCAAAATTAGTTTGGTTTAGAAACTTTTCTTTAAAAAAGAAATCAGCATCATTTAAGTCCTAAGAAAATAAAACCAATAAAAATTTTTCAGTATTTACAACATAAATAATAAAACATTTTATTTCTAGACAAAAATACTTTTTGAACAAGAAACAAACTAGAACTCAATATTTTAGCATCCAGCACATTTCTATTTCTTTCTTTCGTCATTTAAAACCCCTAGAAAACGGCAATGCAACATTCATAGTGTCAAACCTTCATTCTCTTTCCATTATCTCCACTTTGTCGAAAAGCATACACTTTTCTTCAAAAGCAACAAGAGAGAGACAAGAAAAACCTTCTTTTTTTTTTTCTTAAGGGGTGGTTGAGCCGAAATCAGTGGCTGGTGGTGGTAGTTCTCGGCGTTGGGTTTGCTCTGGTGGTGAGGCTCACTGTGGCATTGTCATGAGAAGTGCGACCGGGCTGAGCGTGATCCCCAAACAACCAACCCTACTTTACAACCATGAACCACCACCACTTCGGGACCTAACTGCCCCAACTTTACTCACCTATATTTTTGTGAACTTAAGAGGTCTTTCATCAAACCCAAGCTTAATAACATCTATTTTTCAATCAAGTGAAGAAACATTTTCGCAAGTGAGAACCTAGAGTATGAGAACAAAGGCAATGTCAAGAAAATTGTATTGAAGAAAACAACATATCTACATCTCCATCTTTAATTAAAGATGGATTGGCAAATCATAACAACACGCTCAGAAGACCCCATCTCTGCAGAGAAAAATTGAACCGAGTAACAAAAATAGAATTAATTCAACAATGGAAGAAGAACAAGAAAGCCAAGGATTCTTAAACAAGAGTTCACTCCCATGAAACAGAGAAGAAACCCTAACGAATAACAGGATTTTAGTTTGAAGGCCAAGCAAATATATTAAAAATAGAAACCCTAGAGCCTCCACATGTATATGTATTACTATCAGGACCTAGGGTTTGAATAGCACAAAATTCTTACCATAAATACAGGGGATTTTAGAGAGAGAAAGGCACTCGTAGAGGGAGTGATAGAGATCGAGAACTATCCCTAGCCTTCGTCGATGATAATCACGCCAAAACGTAACTGCCTCAGTCTATTCTCAACCAAAACAATGCGTCTCACAAAAAGAACCAAACAAGAATTTTTGGGACTATGGAAAGCGAAAGCGGCAGAAAAAATTGGAATAAAATGAATTTTGGTTTCAAAATGGAGATTAGGGTTTTGGTTTCGGGAGATATACAGAATGAAGAGAGTCGTGCTTGGGTCGGCGTGACGGCGATGGCGGCACGAGTTGGAGAGGGGATGTGGGGCGGCATTTTGGGTCTGGAGAGAGAGAGAGAGAGGGGAAGAGGGAAGACGAAAATAATAGGGAACTAACCCACAAACAAAATAAAACCATTCCCTTCATTTCATTCATATGATTAAAAGACAAATAATATATCCCTAAACTACACAGGAACACATGCACTAACTTAATTAACAAAAAGCTAAAATTGGAATGAAAAATATAAACGGAAGAAAAAAACGGATGGACAAAATGCACTATTCATTACTGTAGCCGGCTTGATAGCCACTTATAATAATAGAATAGATATATACACAGGTGTATGTATATATTTATTAATATATATTTATCAATATATGTATAAGTTTTAATTGAGACGAACTAACGAGTCGACTTGAATATAAATAAGTGGTCCTTAACGAGTCCTAGTCAAATCAAATTTTGTCGGATGTGTTATTTATTAATCGAGCGGGTATCTACTTTCACGGACGAGTTTTTCTTTTCACAAGTCAAATTCAATTCGAGTTTAACTATACGAGTATCGAGCGAACTATCAAACAGATTGGTTCGAGCCCTACTCGTTATCCCATCCGAAAATAAAATAAAAAACATAATTTCCGAAACACGATTGCCTCCTCTGTTTAAGAAAAACTTCAAAATATATAGTTTCCAGTAAATTGCAGCTATTATAATTTTATACAACAGAGAACTCGGGGGCTGACTTTCACTGTGTCAGAAATCCCCACAAAAATTAATGACATCCAACCACAAAATTGAAGGCTGTTGTATTATCATAGTCGATGCCCTTTTCACCAGCTTAATGCCACTTGATGGCACATGCTTTCCTTGCCAAATTCATTGATGAGCCTCTTAAAAACTCATACACCTCCTTCATCTTCTGCTTGTTTATTGCACTACCATCAAATGGTTTTAAGTCAATTTTGCTGTCGAGCATTTTATAAAGGAAACCATCCATAAAAAATTTAAGCAAAAATTAAAAAGCAAAATAACCCATTTTGCCATGCACTACAACCAGAACCGTAGGAAAGCTTGCTATGAACAGGCAGAGATTCATTCCTTTGATGAGCCTCTTAAAAACTCATACACAATTGATATGAGAACAGAAGTAACACGTATATAGAATGTTCTAACAATTTATGGTGCTTTCTTAAAAAAAAAAGGGAGAGAAGAAGATTAACTAACTTGAATTCGCACATCATTCTTTACAGATCAGATGGCATGCAGTACTTTCATATGAATTTTGACTTCTCAGATGATCATGCATTCATTGGCTGTTGTTCACCAAATGGGAACGGCGAGTGGGCTCTGCATTGCTTAATAGCGATGACAACAAGTGATGATGGAGGTCAGGTTCTGCAATGTTTTGGTTAGAAAGAATTTTGCTGATGTGGTCAAAATCCTGGTTGTTTATATCAAAATATCAATCAAGATTAATGAAATCGAAACATCTGTAATGCCCTCTACATTGAGGAGGATCCGGATCCCAGTCTCAACGGCATTTACACTAGAAACACTATAACAGAACAAGCAGAGACTAGAGGTCATATCACAATATATAACTCAGCCCAAGCTAAAAAGTACCAGATTTCGGGCGGTTACTAGAACACAATGGAACATAACTCTTCTTCTCAAACCCTAGAGGATATATATGCACATTGTTCAATATATATCCATCCTACTCATGCTAAAAAATATATGTCAAGTCTCCACACGTAAAATTGGGAAAGGAAAATTAACCTTTCACAAAAGGCATCTGTTCAGTGCCCCGTTTGGATTGCAAGATGCTTTCATCTCATCTCATTCCATCTCATCTCAACATCCAAACACCACAAACACAAATACTTTTCAATTTCAAATTTTCAACTTTTTTATCTAATCATTATAACTTTCTCAAACTTTCAAACAAAATACAAAAAATAATTTTTTTTCAAATTCCAAAATAAAAATAATATTAAAAAATAATATTATAATAATATTTTAACTTTATATTATTTTTATTCAATTTTTTCTCTTTCATTTCTCAAAATCTCATAAAACATCTTAACTCAAACCATTTTACTACTATTTACAGATCATCTTATCTCATCTGACTACCCAAATGAGACCTAAGAATGGTATCCTGATAAAAACATCTTTCAATATGAAATCATAAAAATATTTTTTTTTTTTTGATAAGTTAGAATTATATTAGGCACAATGTAATAGGCGAAGCCCGAGTACACAGGAAGTATACAAAAGAAACACCTAATTACATGCTAAATCTTTAAAATAACGAAGACAAGAACACGTTTACAGCCCCACCCTTGAGTACAATAGCAGAGAACCAGCTAAGTAAAGTACTCATAAAAAACTTCCAAAATGCATCCCTATTGCGTTCCCGGTCATTAAAACACCTCTCATTTCTCTCTAACCAAATGCACCACATAATACACAAAGGCATCAATTTCCATGCAGCTGCCACTTGAGAGCAAGTATGAAGTTGAAAGTTGGTCCAGCTTGCTAGACAATCAGCCACTGCTTCTGGCATAACCCAACACAGCCCAACCCTTCCAAACACACTATCCCACAGCACTTTAGCCATTTCACAATGGAGTAATAAATGGTTCACTGATTCCGCTTCTTTCTTGCACATAAAGCACCAATCCAAAACAATCATTCCGCGCTTCCTCAGATTATCTATAGTCTGAATATTCCCTATTGCTGATGTCCATACAAAAAAAGCCACCTTTGATGGAACATGGACCTTCCAAATCCTCCTCCAAGGAAAACCAGTATGGTGCTGATTTAGTATCACCTTATAAAATGACCGCACTGTAAATTTTTTAGAGGCTGTTTGTCTCCAACATAGTTGGTCCCTACCCTGTCTTCTTATCTCCATTGAGTACAACTGTCTAAAGAAGTCAGTAACCTCCTCTACTTCCCAATCCTGGGCAGATCTGGATAAGCCTACATCCCAAAGCACCTCTCCATTGGAAAAACCCATCACCTCGGAAACTGCAGCTTGCTTATTAGTCGCCAATCTGAATACAACCGGAAATGCTCGAGACAATTCAATGTCCCCACACCAAACATCAGACCAGAACCTGATTTTTGAACCATCACCAACCGAGAAGTTAACTTGTTTCCAGAAACGACCCCAACCTTTCCTAATAAACTTCCATAGGCTCACTCCATATGACGCCCTGCTCTCCTTGGAACACCATCCTCCCCAATCACTACCATACTTGCAATCGATCACCCCTTTCCACAAAGCTTCCTCTTCCCCATGGTATCTCCATAACCACTTCCCCAACAACGCCTTATTAAAGCTACATAACCTATGAATACCCAGCCCTCCGTTAGCAAGTGGGCGGCAAATTTTTTTCCAACTCACTAAAGGAATTTTAGTCTCCTCTCCCAGGCCTCCCCATAAAAAATCTCTATACAATTTTTCGATACGGTTGGCGACACCAACAGGTAAGGGGAATAGAGAAAGAAAGTAGGTAGGGATATTAGAGAGAGTACTCTTTATAAGAGTAATCCTACCCCCTTTTGATAAGTAAGTCCTTTTCCAAGCTGCCAACTTCCTTGCTATCTTCTCGATCACCCCATCCCACACGTGTTTGGCCTTAAAAGAAGCACCTAGAGGTAGTCCCAAATATTTTATGGGCAGAAATGCAACTTTACACCCCAGGAATTCAGCCAAGTGATGAATATTATGGACATCTCCCACCGGTACCAACTCCGATTTACTTAAGTTCACTTTTAATCCCGAGATGGCTTGAAAACATAGCAGGACAGCCCTCAAAATTTGAATCTGTTCCCCAATGGCCTCACAAAAGATGAGGGTATCATCCGCAAAGAGCAAGTGTGATATTGTAGAGATGCCACTAGAGTTAGTTCCCACTGAAAAACCCGAGATAAAACCTGCACCCACCACTGCTTCCACCATGCGACTTAAGGCTTCCATAACAATATCAAATAGGAAGGGGGATAAGGGATCCCCTTGCCTCAAGCCTCTAGAGCTTGGAAAATACCCACAAGGCTGCCCATTAACCAATACAGAAAAGCGTATAGTTGAAATGCAATGACTTATCCAGCCACACCACTTTTCTCCAAAACCGCATCTTCTAAGCATATACAACAGAAAATTCCAGTTTACATGATCGTATGCTTTTTCCATATCCAACTTACAAAGAACTCCCGGAGCCCCTTCCCGCATGCGACTATCAACACATTCATTTGCAATCAGCACCGAATCTATGATTTGTCTTCCTTTAACAAATGCATTTTGGGATTTAGAAATTATCTTCCCCATCACTTTGCTCATTCTATTTGCTAACACCTTTGAGATAATCTTATAGACACAACTTACCAAGCTAATTGGGCGGAACTCCTTCAACTCCAAAGCACCCGCTCTCTTAGGAATCAAGGCTATAAAAGTGGCATTCAAGCTCTTCTCAAACTTTTGGAGCTCATAAAATTCATGAAAAACCTTCATCACATCCCCCCGCACTATCTCCCAACAATCCTGAAAAAAAGCCATAGAGAAGCCATCCGGCCCGGGAGCTTTGTCTCTCCTCATTCCACACACCACCCGATGCACCTCAAGCTCTTCAAACGGCCTTTCCAGCCAACTTGATGAAGAATCATCCACTGTTGCAAAGCTCAATCCATCTATCTTAGGTCTCCAATCTTCCGTCTCACTGAGGAGGGAACTAAAATACTGCACAGCATGCTCTTGGATCTCAGCGGGAACGGAAAGTAGATTATTTTCAGTTCTTAACATCTCAATGGCATTGTTACGTCTATGGGAATTAGCCATTTTGTGGAAGAAGCTAGTACACTTATCCCCCTCTTTAAGCCAAAGAACTCTCGACTTTTGCCTCCATGATATTTCTTCCCTTAAAAGAACCCTCTCAAGTTCTATTTTGACTTCGTTCATCCTAGATGAGCTCTCCTCGCTATCCCCATCAGCTTCCAAGGATTGAAGCTCTTCCCAAAGGGCTTTTTTCTGCTGCTCAACATTCCCAAAAACCTCCTTATTCCAAACCTTCAAATTAGTTTTTAAGGCTTTGAGTTTACTAGCCAAAACAAAACTAGGAGTCCCCACAAACTGATATGACAGCCACCAACTTTTTACCTTATCAATGAAGCCCTCTACTTCTAGCCACATATTCTCGAACTTAAAGTACCGTTTGCCCTCGTGTATGCCCCCACACTCAAGAATAATGGGGAAGTGGTCCGAACCTATCCTTGGAAAACGTTTTTGGCATAACTTCGGATAATGAGCTTCCCACGACGATGATACAAGAAATCTGTCCAATCTAGAACTGCCTCTAGAATTGGACCACGTATACTCACCCCCCACCAACGGCAAATCCAGCAATTCCAAGTCAAAAATCAGCTGTGAGAAAACCTCCATAGCTGTAGTTATTGAAGAGAGACCCATCCGCTCACTTGGGAATCGGATTATATTGAAATCCCCACATAGACACCAAGGAAGGTCCCACATGTAGTACAACCCAGAAACTTCATCCCATAGCAAATTCCTATCCCGATTCCTATTGGGACCGTAGACACTTGCTAATGCCCACAACCACCCATCTTCCACGTTCCTTAATACACATGCCACCAAGTAATTTCCAATGCACTCTTCTACCATCTCGACAACTCTACTATCCCACATGACAAGTACACCACCAGAGGCCCCCGAAGAGGCTAAATAAGTCCAGCCTACAAACGAGCCTCTCCACAAGCTACTAATAACATTCCTATCAACACTTTCCAATTTTGTTTCTTGGAGGCATACAATATCAATCTTCCAACTATGAATAATGGACCTAATGCGAAGGCGTTTATTGACATTATTGATCCCCCTTACATTCCAAGACATAATTTTAGGCTTCATTAACAAAAATAACTTCCCTCCCCTTAGATCTGCTCCTCCCAGAAGTACCCTCCTTATTGTCATAATTAATAGAACAATGCAATCTTCTCAACTCCCGCTTCTTTTTCACAGATGACTGCTCAACCGTGGATCGACCAGCTTCAATAGCAACTAGAAGGGCCCTCAATTGTTCTTCATAGCCATCATAAAAGAGACCCACACAGCTTTGGATTTTCTCCACTTGTTTAAAAACCCAATCTGAGGATTCCTCAGACACCATCTGAAGAGGAGTCATCTGTAACAGAGACGAACTATCCATCTCCTCCTCATAAACAGCTACTACGAGCTCTGGTTCCGAAACCAAACAATTTCCCCCTCCACCATAGATGTCAGAACCTCGTTATGTCCCTCATCAGCCTCAATAATTTCCCCTGCCTCCCTATCCATAACATGGTTGATCAACATCAGCTCACCCGAAGCTTCCAACTCTATCTGTGCCAGTGGTGGAATCAGCTGCGGCTCCACAACACTATCTCGGGTCTGAGCCGAAATCATCTTTCCTATGCAATCACTATAACTCCCCAACATAAGCCCATCTGAGGCTTCCAGTGAGCCTATCGACTCTTTCTGTGACATTGCTGGAAGAGTCTGAACTAATATCGGCTCCGTAACAGTGTCTCGGGACTGAACCGAAACTGTTTTGCCTTTGTTCCTATCAGAATCACCTCTACTCCTCGTGATTGACGTCGGAATCTCCGTGTCTACTGCCGTCGACCAAGTCTGTACAGAATCCAAGGCATTTGTTTCTGATCTTGCCACAGAACTACCTGGGTTCACCTCTCCATGCTTCACGGACCCTGCTACCTGCGGCTGTTCTTCCGTCAAAGCTTCGATGACCTTCGACGTCGCCGTCTGAGGCTTCGCCGGCCACGGTGGCACTGGCCCACCCGTCTCTGAGTCCACCCCGACCTGCGACTTCTTCCTCCACGTCAAACCTTTCGGTTGGTTGGATTCGGGTCGGATACCCTGTGTGGACTGGCCCTTCCCTTTCGGCCTCCTTTCCTGTCCTACACCCAAGGCCTCAGTCCCTTGTTTCACGAGATCAGACTCCGGCCCACTCCCCAGACCCGAGTTCGACCCCATAATTTCTTTACCCAAAACGCACCGTATCAAACCTTTGACTTTAACGGCCATCTCTTCCAAGGCAATCTGCATATCCCGCAAATCACTCAACATACTCAAGTCATTCTGCCCAGACACACCTCTGCCATCACCCTCTCGTCTCTGTGCCTCTACCAAACCAGTCACTTCACCTACTCTATTCAGCTCTACCGAAACAAGATTGCTCACTACTCGAGGTGTCTGCACAACCTCCTTGTATGACCGAGCCTCTGTCAACGAAGATGGTGGACCTCTCCCCTGAGCACCTTTGCTGCCCACCTCCCTCACGACCACTGCAAGCTTCCTCCACCCCATTCCGTCCCTTTCCCCAGGGATAAAGATGAAGCTCCGGCGCCCACCACCACTGTACTCCACTAGGGCCAGAAAACTACCACGGGGGTTGGATCCCTTTTGCACAATATATCCCCTGTTACCGTCCCTATAAGCAGAGTAGTATACCTTACTTCTAAGTTTAGAACATTCCTCCAATGACCTTGAGACCCAGCTTGCTGTGTCCCAACCCAACCTCAAGGTTTGTGATCCTTTCCAACCCCTCTCCGTGATAAGCACTTCATGCCCCTCCGCCCATATCTCAAACACCTTCGATTCTATTGCTAAACTTCGCATGGAGGACATTAGTAAAATACAGACAAAGCTTCTGTATTAACCTTAGTTCTTGAACCTCCCACAAACTAAATCATAAAAATATATGAATGTTTAGCTTGGGATAAGAGCATTGGAGAACATACTCGCCCTTTTCATATAAAACTTTTATAATGTATGTAGTAGAAAACTTAAGAATATAAACTACAACAGATTCCAGGTCCTCCTAGTAAACACGTTCATTTATTTATTTCATAATTTCAAACAACCAGATATAAAGGAAGATTTGCTTAATATTTAGAGGATCAGAAGCTGTCAATACAAGAGGATTAGAGGAACCAACCATACTAAAGAGATGCATCAATTAGATAAATAAATTCAGGACACCCGAGTTCCAAGATGATAAAAAAAGCTTTCAAGTATGATTTCTGTTACTTATACTAAAAAGTTGAAGAGAATCTATTCACTCTTGTATCAAAGCACTGGTGGACTGAAATCTCCTTAGGAGGGATAAAAATTGACACTTACAATAGAGGCATATCAACCACACAATTCGATTGTTACACTGATGGCAAGTTTTCTACAGAGAGAATAACTATTCAATACATACCTTCAAAATCCATGTTTGCTAAAGTGAAAGAAATAGTTTTAGCTACCAGTTTTAACACCAGTAAGGATGCAAGGGTTCCAAGATGATTTTAAGATGTCACCATTCGTAAAAGAGGCAGGCACCATACGAGATTTTACACAAGTCGCTGACTACATAATGTGCCCAAGTGAACAGTGAACGTGTACTTCACCATTGTATAATAAATGATCTGACTCCATGCATAAGAAGTAAAAATTGCAATCAATACTGGCATTTTGAGAAGGAAAAACTACTGACTGTATACAAACATATATACAAATCCAACAAAGAAAGAAAA
Source organism: Juglans regia (assembly GCF_001411555.2). Lineage (NCBI taxonomy): Eukaryota > Viridiplantae > Streptophyta > Magnoliopsida > Fagales > Juglandaceae > Juglans > Juglans regia. The sequence continues at coordinate 39,912,492 of NC_049907.1, read as the reverse complement.
CGATACTTCTTTTGCATAAATAATTGGAATTATGTACTTCAGAATTCAAACTTCTTGTACCTTGCAACATGATACATTAGTAAATCAGTCCTTAACAATAAAAAGTCTTCAGTGTGCGAAGCTCAGGTATTCACATCCTGTTGAACTATCATCTGTGAGTTCATTGTTGTATAAGGAACTAAAAAAAATGCTCTACCACCCAATTATATATTCATGATATCCAATGTGGTCAATGAAGGTAAGTAGCTCCACATTGCAATTGCCATTCCATGCAGTCCTCAAAATCAAAACTGCTGGCACAGTCTAGTAACGCATTTTGCTGATGCTCGTAGCGACATATGTAATTCAACCCAACTAGAAGCTCACATAATGCTGCCTCTGTCTTTTCCCTATCGGCAAAATAGAGTGTCTGAAGCAACAGAACATTTGTCCGCGTAACAATTTGGTGTTGCTCAAAATTTCGCTCACTTTGCCACCTGATCATATTATGTGCAAGTGGCGCAAGCCACTTTAGAATGCCATCAAGATTGTCCTTCCAATCATGAGCAAGAGGAGCGTCATATATTGCCAGATTGTTGACATAGGACTTGAGATTAGTCCTCAGAGACATTCTTAAGCTCGTAGGTAACATCTGATACAAATCATCCCTAGCTTCCTCGCCCACAAGATGAGGGTAGCGAAGCAACTTCTCAATGATAATTATGACATTTGCATAATGCAAGGCTAAAGCAGAGCCTCCTACGGTGGTGGAAGGAGCATAGACCGTCAACCGGCTCTTGGGACCGAAACGAGCACTTTGCATTACACCGGACTTGTATTCTCGTTGATCCCCACTAAATGGAACACCAGTTTGGGATCGATTAACGTGATTAGAGTAATTCACGTGCTCTCTTTTCCGACCAGCATTGCCAGAGATACAAACTCTTGAAACTCGGCTAATCCGGTCGTCTCGATCACCGTCATCATCGTCTTCATCATACTTGGAAACCGAACTGCTTAAGCTAAGGCAATCCATGAAAAGCCTCCCGGGGCTCGTTCCACACGGGAAACTAAACTCTTCGGGTCGAAACAGTGCTACCTCACCCCTCCGAGAATCAAATTGAGACTTGTAGCTTGTCACCTTTTTCTCCACCGAATGGTTCTCACTACTCCTACTGAAAACCCGTTTCAATTGCTCCGCGCCCGAACCCGTCTGGAGACGACGATGCAAATCAAGCCCACTTTGGCTGTTCTTCGATTTCATTGCAGGGTCCCCAAAGACGATACAAATCCTAGAGTATATTGTGCACACCGTCCTGGCCAAGAGCTCCACAACCTTATCGTACGTCTGGTTCCAAAGAGAAATTTCCTTGAGATGCCTCACGTCCTGCCTGCGCCAAATCAGTTTCTGCTCGAAAGCCCTCTTACTCTCCTTGTGCTGATTGTGCTGGAACTTCTTCGTCGACTGTTCCAGCTCATTCAACACCTCCAATTCAGTGTACAGGTTTGCCGTCGCATTCACAAGCCTCTCCATCTTCCTCACCATTCCCTCCATATCCTTCACCAAAAACCCCAATTCCCTCACATCAATAACCCCACTCACGACGTCCCCATACACGTGCTCGAACCCTTGCAAGGCCGGCTCGGTGCATTTCTTGCCCAGCCTAGACACCACACAGGAGACATGGTTCAAGTCGTCGAGCTTCTCCGACAGAGCGAGCTCCAGAAGGTGGACCTCGTCGGAGGACACCAGGTTTAACACTCCTTCGGATTTCAAGACCTCGGTCTTGAGCTTGGAGATCTCGGAATCGGTCAGGGATTTATGGAGAAGAACGGTCTTTGACATAACGGTGGCTACCTCGAAGGAAAGGATGCCTATGGTTTGCTTTGGGACATAGTTGTTCTTGGGGCTCTTCCTCTTTGAAGGTTCGAGAAGGAGCTTGTGTCTGAGATTGGAGCTTACCTGACTACCTATCTTTACAATCCAAGGCTCCGCAACCATTGCTCCCTTCAAGCCAAGGAAAACAAAAAAAAAAACAAAACAAAACAAAACGTAGAAGCGCGGAATTCAAACCATAAAAGCCAGATCTGTTGTAATCATATATCGGTACACCACACTCGCGTGCTATAGAAAAGTGAAGGTGAAGATAGCTCGCGTGCGGGGCATTTGAGCAGGCGTGGAGAAGACAATGGGCGTGCGAAATCGAGACACAGAAGACGAAGAAGATGGGTTGGCTAGTAAACAATGGCAGCAAAAGGGTTCTGGCTGAGAGCCGCACACTTTGGGAGTTGGGAGGACTGAATGAGAAGCGGTGAATGAAGGAAATGATTTGCTTCAAAAGGGATTTGAAAGTGGTCCGCCCGACGGTGAAACTCCCTTCCTTTTCAAAGTACAATATTACCTCAGCCTTTTCAATATTGTTATTATTATTTTCAAAAAGTAACAACTCCTCTGGAATTTCCTTTGTTGAATAGCTGGTATGTGGAGTCGGACTTTCTTTTTTTTTTTTTTTAAACCAACCAATATTTCATTCATGTCTAATTATTAGTAGAATTTTGCGTGGGAGAGCAGAGGTAGCGGGAAGGAATTATTTATTTTCAAAATAATATTTAACCAGCATCTTAGGCTAAGCCAAATTTGGCCAGCCAAATAACTTAAGCTATAATTACTGTTTATTTATTGAGTCTATTATAATAATTTATTATGTACTTTATGTAAATTTTAATCAAATTCTAATTTTATTGAATCCACTGTTAATACTCTTATAATTTCTGAATTTCCTATTGAATCGGATGGGACAAGTTTGTGAGAGACAAAGGTAAGTTTTTGTTTTCTTTTTCCCTCACAAGTAAAGGACAATTTTTAGCTCAAATCTCCGGTTCAAGTATTAATTGCTTTTGGTTTTTCTTCGAAATTCTACGTTCGCCGTAGATCTGATCTTTTTTCAAATTTTTTCTAGGCCAGAACCAAAGAGCCACATATGTGTATACACATACAGTACAGGCTGTGATGTAACAGGTGGAAGAAAAGACACGTTACATTCATTCATACTTGGATCGACACCCTTCCCAGTGGAAATGCATCAAAACTTTGGTTGGATTTTACCTGGGATTCATGCATTTGAATCTGGGCATGCAATATGGCATGAAGAAGTGGTTCAAAAGCATGTTTGACTTGCTAATCTCCCTCCCCATCTCCCCCAAATTAAAAGTTAATTTAGTAGGCAAACTGCTATGCAATTTGGAGTTTAATGTCAAAGTGTACACATATGGCAGAAGGAAGCAACTTGTTTGTGTTTGAATCTTCGTCTTAAACTGATAAGAAGAGGTAAATTTAATTATTTAAATTATATTTTTAACAAATTGAATAATAGTAAAGTGTGCCCATCATGCATATGCTGGTCAATCTGAGGAGAAACTTCTGTTGGGTTGCAGGAATTGCAAATTACGGGGAAAAGTTGGTGTGGACTAGCATTGTTAGTGGTTTAGAAATATGGTAATAGTTGGCTTACAAGTTTGCGACTAAAGTGTTGGGTTAATTTGCTTTAGGTGTCACTTGCTCCTCTGCCATCGTGATCCTGCATTTGCCTTTCAGAAGTACAGCCAATATGGGTGTGTTGGAAGCTGAACTTCCCCGAACAACTCATGATAGTCCCCTTTGCTTTCACTACTTTTCCATACGCACAAAAGAGAAAAAAGAGCAAGAAAACAAAAGAATCAAATAAAGTGACGTCAATATAGGAAGATAATATAAAATGCCCGTATCTAAAGTCCCTTTCAAGCGTGTAGCTTACAATATAAGACTTTGGATTAGCGTTGTGAATAATATATGTATTATCTTGAGAAAATGATGTATTTGGATGAAATGTGACCGGCTACGAGGGGATTTTTGTCAAAAGGTTGGACTAAGTGGGAGTTGGTAGCTTGTTTTCCTTGAGACAGAGCATGCTTAGGGGCAAAGACCAGCCACATGGAGATTCGGATCAGTACAGAAAGAGCAACCAAATAATGACAAGAAGAAAGATGGGAGGAATCAATTAATCATCTCCAAGTTTTTCCTTAGAATGTGAGGTAAGTCCACTGTGAGAAACAACTATTATTATCGCTGTGAAGAAATCAATGGAAAATTTAAGCATATTAATGTTAGTATGTCATTTCATTTTGTCTCCTCATTTTGACTGTTCATATATTTAATTTTTTTTAAATTTTTTTTACTTACTCAATAAGGAAGTGACTATTAGTGTATTGATATTTTTTATTTTTTAAAAATGTTAAAAAATGTGAAAAAAAAAATTTGCCTAGATGGCACAGCACGCTCAGCTATTGTTGGACTACAGCCTAGAATCACTCTAAATTTAATGTGATGTATTTTGTTTGTTTATTAGGCGATTGGATGGGTTGACAAGGGGAGCAGAAAAATTAAGAAGACGTACAAATCTAGTATCCAAATTAGCCATGTTCTTGCCCCTTACTTAATTGGATGTTGAGGTGCATGGGCGCTTTTTCATTTCAAATCAATGGGTAAGTTATGTTCATTTCTGGACCTAGGGGGAACCCTGAACAACAGATCAAAACTCCCGTGTATGTATGTCAATTCAATCAAATGGAATCGTTGTATATGAGTATGATTGCATGTGCTTGTAGAGACTTTTATTTAGGAAAAAAGTGGAAAAAGGATCATAACAAGGTCTTCGAAGATACGTTAGATAAAAGAAGACAAGAGGAAAAAGAGGCATGAAGGAGACCAGAGAGGTTGATGCTTACTAATTCCCGCGCATATGGCATATTCATTTTATATAGTAGCTAGGGATATATATATTTTATATATATATTGTCCATGTCGTAGAGGTGCAGGTGGGGGTGGGTTTTTCTTTTGTCTTTAAGATCTTAAGAGTTTCTGACGCGCATTTGACCCTATCAACCGCAACTGCAGGGTCATCAATAAACTTGTTAACAAACTAATTAATAATATATGTCTTAATAATATCAATTGACACAAGATATATACGGAACAACTCTTTCGAGAGTGACATAGCGGCATGTTTTTTGCGTACGAGATAGCGTGCATTCATAAAATCTCTCGAGTTTACATATTTTGTGGGCTTTAATTGGCAAAAGTTTTGGACTACTCCTCTTTTCGTTTGAGAATAGTCAATTGAGTCCGAAAGATATTGGGGTATTGAGTAATCAGTTGTCGATGTATTTGGGACACGCCCCAATCTTAGCAGGCCATTACGACTCAAGCAAGCCCCACGACAGTATAAAACGAGCTGAACTAGGCCCAGCTCTTTGCAGTCATCAAAAGGACTCCAGGGAACCTCCTGCCTAGTGCCTTTGTTGCTGGCTCGTTCATCGAACCACTCTGGAGTCTGGACTCAAACACGATTGAAATGAAATCAGGCATCAAAATCACGTTTTCTTTTTTAACCTACTGTTGTGTCCGGCCATCAGAAATACGGAAATACCGCACTTGGTGTTGGTGTTGAGAAATAATTCTATATTATCTGTAAATTAGATATTATACATGTTTATAAGAAATGAATAATCTTCTCTTGTTAAATCGATTTTATGAGATGAATTAAATTCATAAATTTCTTCAATTGGATATTATTTATATTTTCATGGCTGCTCTTTCGTTCTAATTAATTGGAATTTTTTTTTTTTTTTTATAGGTACTTTGGAACTCTTTTAAGACTGCAAACTTTCAAATTCAACCTTTGATATTCATATAATATATGGGTAGAAACCTTCTGCAATTTTTTATTTTTTGTTTTCTCTAGTTAATAGACCTGTCTGGAGTTTAATATTGCAGCAAATAGCTAACCCTCTAGGATCTAGATTTATCGCGAATAGTCAGAGACGACAAGTGACGTTAAATGTTTGGTCTTGGGAGTTTCTAGAGCTCGCTTTTTTCTGTGAACTGGTCTGGATTTGAGGTGTTCTGGCTCTAGAATTCCCCAAGCTGTCCAGCAACAACGACTTTTCTTCAATATCAAATCAATGGGCCTGATCTGGTTTGTCCTTGACAAAGTTTCTGAATATGAACCACCTGGTCCCTCCAACTGGAAAATTATGTCCCATTTGAAATTAACTGCATGCAACACAATTTATAATATAAGTGTAACAGTAAATCAAGTATTTTCAGAAGTTGATAGGAAGCGTGTTGAAGAACTGATAGGAATGAATATTTTCAAGCTTCATGTACAGTTAGATATATAGACTAACTAAGAGAGAGAGAGAGAAGAATCGCTGCACTTTGAATCTGTGTTCACCTTCAAATCTACTCGCTCTTGACATAAATATATATATATATATATATATATATATATATACTAGCAGTGTATGTACGTGCGATGCACGTTTGCCCTGTATTAGGTTATTCTAAAATATAAACATCTAGTGTAGAATAAGAGAATTTAATGATTAGGTCTATGAACATAATATAATTAATTGTTTAAGTAAATTATAATTGTTTAAAGTCTCTAATAATAGATTTAGACAGACTATATGCTTAAGCAAGTCAGGAAAGTGAATATTACATAATTGTTTTTTTGGTTACTGAAAGTAGAGTCTAAAATGACTAAATATTACATAATTATTTAATCGGAAAGTACATCTCTATTATTTACAAACTTTATTATTAATATTCATAAAATTTTTATTTCATTTTGTTCTTGAAGCATATTTTAAAATACAAGTTTATGCACAATATTAATTTTATTGAATGTATACTCTATTTTATCAAATTATTTAATTAAATTTTCGATTTTTAAAAATTTTAATATTTTATTAATTGATTATGTATAATTATATGGGTAAAACTGTAAATATTGATGTAAGTATTTACATATAGAACTAAATTTGTCAGTACAATTTTATGAGTAATTTTATAACAATTTTTAATTTTTTTTTTCTATAAACATGCATATGTAACTAATAAGATATAACATTTAAATATGTTGGAATAACATTTAATTTGAAATTATAATTTAATACAGCTCAAAGTTCAAACAGAATAAATATTGAATAAATGATATTAAATAATTAATTTAAAAGATTCTAAAATCAGAGAAGCAAAATAAACTATTTCAGTTATTAGTTCACAGTATGAAACTAAAAAGTTAAAAGATCCATACTTTTGATATTTTTATAAGCAGCTAGTTGTTGAAATATTTTGTTTCCACTTTCAATTTCACGGAGCTCAACCTATATAAAAAATTCAACAATATAAAATTCTAGTAAGAATAAAAGTAGAGTTGTAAAGAAAAAAAAAATATTATTATTTAATATTTTCAGATGGAAAATTGTAAATAATACAACATATAAATAGTTAATATTTCATTTTATTCGGAAAACATTTTATTTCTAAACACCTTCTCTCTCTCCTACGCGATTCCGGAGCTCGGCTCCTCTCCTCCAGCGCAGCCCGTTGCCGCCGAGCGCCGGCCATCATCACCGCCAACACCGGCGTGTTCCCCTCACGCCGATGAGCATCCCTGGCACTACCAATGTTCCCCACGCGCAGCCATGGATCTCCTCCGTGGAAAGAGAACCGAAATGGGTTTCTCCCATTTATGTGGTTTTCCGTCGCCGTACGCGGCCACCGAAGGGCATGACCACCACCGAGGAGTCCCCCTCAAGGTGGCGATCATCCCACCCACCTTCGAAGGCCGCCACGCGCAGCCCTCCGTCTCCCCCACGGAAACCGAACGAAAATGGGTTTCACCCATTTGTTTCATGTCACGCCGCCGTACGTCGCCACCGAAGCTCACGGCCACCACCGAGGAGTCCCCCTCAAGGCGGCGACCATCGCACCCACCTTCGGAGTCCCCCACGCGCAGCCCTCCGTCTCCCTCCGTCTCCCCCACTCAAAGGCACACAGACAAACAGAAACATATATGCGAGAACCAGAAAAGAGAAAAACAAAGTTAGAGGTGAAATTAGAAGTGAACGGCGTACCAACGGCGAGAAGAAATCTCAGGAGCATGGGAAATTTTTTTCTTCCTCGAGTTGAGTTTGAGAATTGTTCTGTAAATGTGAATTGTGTGTAGATCAGATATTTCATCTCTTATATGTGAAGATCAGATATTTTACATGTATGTAAGGATTAGATATTTTTAATGTGTAAATGATGCTAACCGAACGAAGAGGAAGACTGAAATTCGAACTGAATTTCAGAAGGTAACGAGAAAAGCCAACGGGAAAAAGAAAACGGTGCCACTGTTCATCTTTATACGTGCTTTTAAGTATTAGGAAGATATAAATATATCAAAAAATCTACTCAACCTCCTACTATTCATACAACCTCCACACTCCACATTATTTTTAATTTTTATTATTTTTTTCTTTTATTAAATATTTATTATATAAATAATGAATAAATAATTTAAAAAGAATAAACTCAAAAAAAAATTTAAAAAAAATATTAAAAATTTAAAAAATTTAAAAAAGTATGGAGTGTAGAGTGTGGTGGAAGTTGTGTAACAAAGCTCTAAATATATATATATATATATATATATATATATGTGTGTGACCATTCAATTGAGCATGCATGTATGGTGTAGAATTAATTCGCCGCGCTGAATTTCCCCCTTTCCTTTATTAAAAATCATCTTTGTTGCATCTATATTTATTAGTGTTTTCTCGTAGATTAATGGGTCCTAGCACGTTTGGTCTGCCAACTGTTGCTTTGAATATTAATGATCTTTCAATTACTGAAATGTCAGAAATGGGCCGGGTTAATAATTTTTGTTTTTATTTTTTCACCGATGGTAGGTAGACATTCATAAATTGCTGTAAGCTGAGATTGAATATAAAAAACGCAAACAAAACATCGAACGCTTTGGAGTGTCACATGCAGGATTAATGCAGGCTGGCAGCATGTAGGTTGCAGCAACTACTGTGCAGAGCATTCAAGAAACAAAAGTCAGCAATTAACATATAGAATTATGCAGATATCATGCATGTGTTTATGCTAAAAACAAGCTTATAGCATGCAGGAATCTGGCAACGCTGTATAATATAGAATATGGGGAAACGGGCATACGTAGAAAGCAAGCAAAGCAAAGAAAACAGTAGTTAAAAGCAGCAATTTGCTTGGGAATTACCTCATTGAAAAGGACCTTTCACACCACCAGTTGTGACCGTTCACATGTAACTAGTAATGTTGACGGCACGATGTGCTTAAGACATCTTTAATGTCTAAATCAATAATAAATAAGGAATTATAATTTAAGAATACTCAATGATTATCTGTTGTTTCTATATATAAGCGTGGAGAATATTTGATGAGTACTGTTAATCGATCAACTTCATGTAAGACTTAGCCATAATAAGGTCTATTCCTAATATCACAAAATTATCTAATCACCATTCTATTCATATCCTCAACGCAAAGGTCTATCTACCCTAATAAATAGAACAGCTAGAGTCCATGAACAATGCACAACTCCTTTTAGCAGTTATCATTTACGAAAGATGGGCCTTGGGCCCCTAACTCGGGCCAAATCAACATTAACTCCTCCAGTTACTCTGTTAATTCCTCTCACGTGTATGCGTGGAGAATTTCATAATAAAAAGATTTATTTCTTTTTCTTTTTATATATAAATCTCATCTTGCTCAAAGAAGGGATTCGAGACCCATAGGCTACCCCACTAGCCTATTAATTAGCTCACTCATATCGTTTCCACTCCCAAAGGGGTATGAATTTTAAAACTCGAAGAATGTGCATACATTACCCCATAACCGTTACCACATTCTCTCCCTATCATGCTATTTAGCCAGGTAATGATGATCCATAGTCCTAATTTCCTTTCCTCATTGCCCCATCTCTTCTCATTCTTTTGTCTTCCCTCCAATCTTTCCCTTTTTTTTTTCGCGTTCTTGAGTTCCCACAGCTTCGACTTTCCCACTTCATGATTCTCGTCTTGTAACTTTACTTATTTTCCCTTTCTCCTCTATTCATTCGTCGTGACAATGGCCACGCGAAATGTATCCCAAACTCCTTCTGTCCCGGAGTCTTCCACTGTGAAAGACATTCCACGCTTCAAAGGTTTCGGGTAGCGTTCCACCCTCACCCCCAAGGATTTGGTGAATCTACGCAAATCCTACAGGATCCCAGACTCGATACTCCTTGAACTTCCTCGTCATGGCTGCGTTGATGAAGAAGGGTTTGCCAAAAAGGTTACCCTATATGTCTGCGCCCTCACGAATGGTCTACAATTTCCTTTATGTCGTCCAATATTTGACGTTCTTGATCTTCTAAAGTTGGCTCTTGAGCGCACAACTTCACTCTCATGCATGGCGAGTTCTTCTATATTCTTGTATTGTGTCCCGTTTGGTATTGGAGCCCGATTGGGAAGAATATCTAGACTTAACCGCCCAAGAGTTCTTTACTTTTTATTCTTTGAGGAGCTCTCCAGATAACATTTGTAGTTTTCAAATAAAAAACTAGCAGTTGGCTCGTTTTGAGAGTAACCATTTGAATACCAAACAATGGACAAGAAAGTATTTCTTCATTTTTGGTATAGGTTGAGAATTTCCTCGTTCAGAGGCTGTGCATCGAGAATTTCCTATTAGAGCCACCTGAAGTAAGGTCTCAGATGAAAAAGGTATGGCGGCGGCTTTAGGCCCTCTGTCTGAACGAGAGCAATGCTGTGTTGACACGGTCACCGCTTGGGCAGCTGAACATGAGGACGAGATTTGGACCGAGGTTCTTCTGACACCCGCCAGTATTGATCATTTATTGGTGATGTCTGACCGTTCGAATGTTAAAAGGTTGCCTTTTTCTAACCAAGTTCGTTGCGCCGTCTCCCCAAATAAAACTTCCTCTGAGACTACTCCAAAGGCCTTGTAGAATTGCCCTCGCCCCGCTGCTATGGATACGCCTTCTCCCGGAGCAAAAAAAAAAAAGGGTTGCGGGCGTAGGTGTTGGCGGCTCCCCTGTGGCCAACCAACCTCACAGTACCCTGTCTTCTTACCCCTGTAGTTCACCTCCTCGTGTACCTTCTCCACGTCTTGACAACCTCAAGGGCTTGATGGGTCAAGCTCTTTCTGACCTGGCGACCGCTTTTGATTTCGAATTTCCTTCTCAACAGCTTGATTCGGCATCCAGCTCGACGTTTGAGTTTCCTACATTTGAAGCCTCCGATTTGCCATGGGCTAGCGGCGAGGTCAATGTGGACACAGCTTTTTCTTTGGGCCTTGCTAACCAGGCTGCCCATGTGGAAATTCAGGGCAATCAAGATGGTGCCCAAGGCGACCAGGGTACCCAGGGTGGTGATAAGGGCGACGACCCTCCTGTTGTCGAAGAATTTCAAGAAGAATGTGGGGACAAAAGTTCAACTCCCCACTCTTTGCCTACCACTGTCTCAGAGGGAGTGACTCCTTTGCATGACCTGGAGGTTGGCAAAGACCGGATTTCTATCCCTCTATCCCTTTCCCTTCTCTTTTGGGGATGATGTTGAGTCATCTCCCTTAGAAGAGGGTGTCCCTATGAGTGACCTCATGAGTGAGGTCGTTGACTTGGGGGGTGTTCGCCCGGTGGAAGACTCGGGTGAGGCCCCTGGGAGTAGGACGGGCTTGTGGCGGCATCTCCTGAAGCTTTCTTCCTTGGTCCCTGCCGTGGCCAGCTCTTCAAAGCTATTGATCGATCCCAACTAGAGTGTTTCAAACCATCCTCTCACCATTCCCTTTAGGGTCAGAGGAAAAGCTCGGCAAGCAATTTCTCCTAGGAAACCATGGAGTGTGATATCATATGTGTCTTAAAGTTCTCTAGGTGATCTATTGGGTTCTTAGACCCATCATACATCTCTATCTGTGGCACTTTAAATTTCGGTGGGAGTGGCACAACCATTACTTCCGCACTTTAAGGAAAATCTGTGCGGCTTAACAGCTATTCCACCGAGGAAGATCCCCCATCTTCTTTGCCATCTTCTTGTACTTGCCAGTGAGGTTATGTAGCTCATCATGTAGCTTCTCCTTTTCCACATCCTT